>NC_056735.1:235570049-235840049 GCF_019279795.1 Protopterus annectens | reverse complement strand
CCCTGCACCTTGCGTTTGTAAGGCAAACACCTTAACCATTAGGCCACCCTCCCAACCCAAGGCTGATCTTAGCTAATTAGCTTGCTCTTCCACAGCCTGATCCTACTGAATTGCATGTGTCTTGACAGATACATGCAAAAGGGGGCATTATATTCAGTGACTGGCCTAATGAGGGCTGAATAAAGGGGGACAATGACATCCCTAAACCTAAACACAATCCCTTTATTTATAAGATGTGCAATATAGAAGGACTTTCTTAAAACAATGGACAAATGTTGGTCAAAATTAGGTCACAGTCCACATAAGTTCTCAAATTCCAAGCAACTTTCAGGGGCATATTATTGTGATAGATCCCTGAGATACAGGACTTCCCAAAGGATGCATAAAGCATTTCTTAGCATTTAATTTCAGTCCATGATTTTATTTATCTGAGGCAAACTTTCCTGCAGGATGGCAAAGTCATTTGGATATTCAGTGACTGCTCCTAGCTTGCAATCATCTGCAACTTGGTCAGCCAGAGCCCTTTGGTATTTCATTTTACTTTAGAAAAATAGATGCCAAATGGAACGGTTCCCAGAATAGAACTCTGGAGGAACGCCACTGCTGACTGGTCTTTTAGTGGAGGTAGCTTCACCTATTTTGATTTCCTGCATCTTACCTATGAACCAGTTGGCAATCCAGCAGAGTGAGGAATTGTTTCAAAGTCATTGACCAGTTTGTAGTATGCTGTGTGTACCATTTTGCCTTCATCCGTTGCTTTGGTGACAGTTTCAAAAAATGCAACAGGATGTGTAAGCATGACACACCCTTGATGAAGCCAAACTGAGACTCGTCCAGTATTTGGAGGGTCCCTATGTCCTGACTGATTACTTCCATGATAAGTCTTTCCATGGCTTTAGTTTGTATATGAGGCTAATCAGACTTATGGGTCTCTAATTGCCTGGGTCAGTGGAAGGTCCTCTCTTTTGCAGGGAATAACTGTAACTGTTCTGTTCTCCATTCACTTGGTACAAAACCTGTATGGAGGCTGAGACTTGAACAGAGTTGTTAGGAGTGTGACTAAATTGTACTTCATGCTATTTAAGATGCATCCAGGGATATTGTTAGGACCCATCAGTGCTGTATTTTTAGCTTTTCATAGCAATTTTAGGACTTGGCCTTGTATGATACCTAGAGGCAAGTCAGTTTCATGTATATTTTGAGGGACAGATGGAGGATAGAAAGGGTAAAAGTTAGAGCTAAATTTATCAGTCAGTAGGTTTGCTATATATTCAGCCTCAGTGAAAGCAACATCATTCACAATCAGCTCAGCACATTGTTGCATTGTGTTTTTGAAATTACAAACATAACTAAAAATTTCCTTGTGATTGTCTTTGGCTTTGGTAGCTATTTTAGCCTCAAACATGGCTTTGGTGGATTCATTAAGCTTTTGAGTTTTTTTTTTCAGTGACAAGAGCTTTAGCATTCTGGGGTTCCTTTTCTTACTTTTGGTCAAAATTATTTTCCTTTTATTATAAAGTTTGTTGGATATTATGGTTCTACCATGTAGGTTTGTTTCTGGAGTCTGCCCTGCACTTGTTCCTATGGGGTACAGTTGCATTTATGCAGCTGTTTAAATGCTGATATAGGATGATGTACATTTCTGCATATTCAAAGGGGTTAACTGTGTTTGGTGGGGATTTGAAGTTTGCCAATATATCACTCAGGAGTAGGTAGTTTGTTTTAAAGAAATTTCTAAAGGTACCTTGGGGTGGAAGGGATCTCTGGTTTCAATTTTATTTAGAAGAAGATGGCTTTGTGGTTAGACCTATTAAGTGATAAAGTTATGCAAAGCATGGTCATGATACCCCCATAATAATAAGGACAAGACCCAAGTTCTTATCCCCCTAGTGAGTACTCTGACTAATGTTCCCAGAGCATTTGTATTAACAAAGTACCATTTGAGGCTAGTGCCCTTAAAGGATTAATTGGGATGTCAGGTAATCGGAGGCAGCTGGAAACTGGCACCAGTATACGGTAGGCTCACCGACAACATGGCAAATGTCAGTGTTTGAGAGGAATCTGGAGGGAGTTTATTATTATTTCAAGGCCAGAGCAGTATTTTTATCAAGAAGGGCTGTATTTTAAGCCTAGCAAATAACACCAACGGAATCCTTAAGTGAGTTTTAAGCTTTGGTTTTGTCTGGCATTTACTTTCCTGGCTTATACCCAACCATGAGGTTAAACTAATAACAAAAATAATAATCCAGTCTAGAAAATTAAGATCAGATTACTAATCATAACTAGTCTGCTTTGTGTTCAGAAAATGGATTTCTACAGCATATTACAAGGTGGAGTGATGATCTGTAATCCAAACATATTTTTATTAGCATACGAAGTTATCAGGTGCAGTAGCTGACAGGGAGTAATACACCACAGCATTTCAGTATAGCTTACAATCTACCATTTTCCTTTGTGCCTCATTAAAAAATGAATTAAAAAGATAAAATTACTCAAGCCATAAACGTTGCAGCAGAAAAAGCCAATGGACACTCTGAGGTGTTACATCTTGACCCACTTCTTGATTCTGTTGACAGTCAGAAGATGTCCCCAGGGAACTTGATCAAAGTCACTTAATGTAGCAGTCCTCTTATTTGTAGGAAAACTAACAACAGATGAGTTGCACTGTACAGTTTTATGTAGTTAATGCCATGAGTGAGGCAGAAACCCAAGTTAATGATGTTTTAAAATCAATTTAGATACTTATGGGTTACACTGAACTTTCTGTTTCTGAAGACTAAGGCTATAGGCAATGGTCATTGAGAAGTGATCAGCAATTTATAAATATTATTAAGTTTTAGCATATTGTTTCTATAATTAAATAAGGCATTGAATCACTAAAATAGACTCAAAGGTCTATTCCATTTGAACTACCTTAAAATGTGTTTAATTTCAGAGCCATGGCTAGGGCAGGGTGAAGTGTATGACTGCCCTGGGCACAAGATATTGTGGGGGTACAATCAGAATATTCATTGTTTTGAAAGCATTCATTCATTAAGTATCAACATACTACAGGTCAGAGTAGCACAGTATGGAGGATTTTTTCAGCTTTATTTTCAAGGGGATGCCAGTCTGAGTGACTACCCAACTTGCTAATTTATGTAGTTACTGATCTGTTTACTTTTGTGGTAATTTCTGCAAACATGCAACATCTTTGGAAGGTTATTATAGTGGGGTTCTTATGTTTGAATTTCACTACAGCAAGGATATTGTAGTAGGGGTTCATATGTCACTCCCTTGAATAACAAGAATATTATGCATTCATTTTTAGGTTGTAATCACAGTGTTCCATTTATTATAAAGTAAAAATAAAAAATATCAAAATGAAACATATGTAAATAAATCATATGTTGGTACCTACATAGTGGGATGTCTTTGAAAACTCTTTGTTTTTAAGATGGAATCCATTTATTTGATAACCCAGGTTGGCAGGTGTGCATTTAATACTGCATATGTAATTTCTAGTTTATTTTCATAGGTATAATTATTTGGAGGCATACTTCCCTTATAATAGCCATATTGTAATTCATAGAGGGGCATGATTATGCTTCAAAATCAGGAATAAGAGAAACTTATTATGCACTTCTCTAGCACCAGACTAAATCATAACAGCACTTAGGGGTGTGTGTAACAATTGTTACATACCCCGTTTAAGCACTGCTGCAATCGGGTCTTGATATAGAGACTATCAAGGGACAGTACTAAATGGCAAAGAACTCTGTCAGAAAGTAGAAATCTTTCATTTCTGCCTACTGACTTGTCTGTCAATTCTCACTGTTTGAGAACTTTGTCCATCACAAAATACATAGACTAGGTAAATATATAGACACACACACATGCACACACACACACACACACACACACACACACACACACACACACACACACACACCTAGAGGCAGTTTGATAGCTCAACGGTTCACCGACCTATATGTCTTTGTGATGTGGGAAGAAAATATAGTGTCCCATAAAATAAAATTTCCATCAAAATTAAAATAAAAAACAGAGAGCCCTTCTTCCCAAGGTTCCTTTAGAAATTTCTTTAAAACAAACTACCTACTCCTAAGTGATGCATTGGCAAGGTTCAAATCCCTGCCAAACCCAGTTAACTCCACTGATTGCACAGAAATGTACACCACCACACCATACCAGCATGTAAACAGCCGTATATATTCAACTGTGCTCCATGGGAACATGCAGAGGACATTCCCAGAATGTCAGAACCCTTGTCACAGAAATAAACAAACAACTCACAAGCTTAATAAAACACCAAAGCCAAGTTTGAGGCTAAAATAGCTACCATAGCCAAAAACATTCACAAGGCATTTTTAGTTATATTTGTAATCTAAAAGAACAACACAGCAATGCAGTGAGCTGATTGTGAACAATGTTACCTCAACTGAGGCTGAAAATATAGTAAATCTAATGGCCAATAAATTTAGCTCTAACTTTACCCGTCTCTCCCATCCGTCTATCTCTCAAGATATACCTGAAACTGACTTGCCTCCAGCTAACACATAAGCCCAAGTCCCAAAAGTGCTATCAAATGCTGTCTTGATTGGTCCTAACAATATCCCTGGATACAGCTTAAATAGCATGTAGTAAGATTTAGCCATAACCTTTACAACACTGTTCAGTCTTAGCCTCCACACAGGTTTTGTACCAAGGGAATGGAGAACAGCTATAGTCATTCCCCTGCATAAGGGAGGACCTTCCACAGACCTAGGCAATTAGAGACCCATAAGTCTGACCAGCTTCATATGCAAAGCCATAGAAAGACCTATCATGGACCTAATCAATCAAGACATAGGAAACCTCCAAACACTGCATCCATGTCAGTTTGGATTCATCAAGGGCAGGTCATGTAAACTCATCCTGGCAGATTTTTTTTTTGAAAAGGTCACCAAAGCAATGGATGAAGGCACATACATCAACCAGGCCAAAGGGTTGGATACAATTCCCCAGTCGGGCAGTGGAGTCACCAAGGGTTCTGTGCTGGGACCTCTCCTGTTTGACATATTCTTTTCTGAAATAAAAGCAAATATCTCACAGGCACAACTTACAGGGAAATTATCTAACTTTAAAATGGCCTACAGGGGCAGTTAGCCTAGTACTTATCTATAGGATATGGAGTTGGCATAATGGTTAAGGTATTTACCAAAGGGTTCTGGTTGTCTATGTTTGTAGATAACTATAAGCTAGGAGTAGTCATTGAATCCTCAAATGACTTTGCCATCCCACAGGAAGATTTGTCCCAAATAAATAACTGGTGTCAAAATCATAGACTGAAATTAAATGCCAAAAAAATGCATTGCTATATCCTTTGGGGAGTCGTCTACTATGAACAGCTACCACATTAACAATATGCCCCTGAGAGATTACCCAGTTGTTCAGGATTTGAGAATGTATGTGAACAGTGATCTAACTTTTGACTGACATGCATCCATTGTTGTAAGAAAGGCCTTCTATATTGCGCAGCTTATAATCAGGGGAATGTGCCTAGATCTAGCGATGTCATTGTCTCCCTTTACTTAGCCCTCATTAGTTCACTCATTGAATATAATGTCCCCTTTGATATGTATCTATCCAGACACATGCAACAACTGAAATGCTCATACAGATACCTCACTAAAAGGAAGGCCTAAACAACATGTTGTACATGGAACAACTCAATGCCTTGTCACTTTACTCTACACCACTATAACCTGTGTCTAACATAAAAGGCATCCTCCGATCCATTACTGATGGATTTACTGTACATCAGCAAGTCAAGTGGAATCAGAAATAATTGATATAGGGATATAAATCTCTTCTGCAACATCAATAGATCAGTTTGGAGGGACAGGTATATCTCACAGTGGATACCATTGCTTTGGAACAGACTCCCCATCCACCTAAAACTAAGTTCATCCCTGTCCATATTCAAGATCAACTTGGATCTATGAATGAGAAAAAGAAAATTTACCCCAGGACTGCCATCTGTACTACTAATGAACAGACACAGCTCCTAAATGCTTTATCCCATGTATGTGTCCCCACAAATTATCTATTGTACAGTCTCAGTTATTCACATTATGGATAATATATAATTATCGACCATAAGACCAGTTAAGTCCAGTCTTTATCCAAATGGGACAGGTAAATTTGAGCACAAAAAGGGAAACTGGTCCACAAGGGCAGCTAGCCTAGTACTTACCTACGGACCTATAAAAGTCACACAGAGAAAATACATTAACTGAGAAATGAACAAGAGAGCCAAGTGCTGTGAGGCAGTAGTGCTAACTGTTGCATTGCTATGATGTTCATACCTCAGAAGAGCTTAACCTAAATTATTTACCTACTTCATGTAGACATAATTACTTAAGTGATTTAGTTTGACTTTTTATCCAGACACATCTGCTAAAATTCTCATCTGCCTGCGATTCTTCATAGTATTTACCTTTCCATGCTACACTAATGGTATTGTACAAAGGTGCTTTTCATAAAATAATACAAAATTAATCATAGTCTGGGATATGTGTTACGGAATGATAAACATCCCTCCTGCTTTGTGGTGTCATGGCACAATCTTAAGCATTACCTGCTGGTAAGAATTATACACAGAATCCCATTACAGATGCTGGGAGTTGTTTTGTTTTGCAACTATTCATCCCAGCTTATTCATCCTTAAATATGAAGCAGTTTATGGCACTTGTATCATGCATGAATTTTCCTCAATTTTAAGTAATTCTAATGTTATCTTCTTTCCTCCAAAGATTGTGGTTATATCAGCATTACATTTAAGCAGCTAATTAGCTTATGTTTAACAAGCTTAAATTCAGCTCCAAATGAATATCCGTATCTTTGAAAAGCTAGATCACCTGTTTTCTTTTATAGCATCATTGCTGCTCCAGTAAGTGTATCAAATTATCTTTCCTATTAATTCAGCATACCACACAGCTTGATGCTGCTGGTGTGTGCATGTGTGCGTGTGTGCGTGTGTGCGTGTGTGCATGTGTGTGTGTGTGTGTGTGTGTGTGTGTGTGTGTGTGTGTGTGTGTGTGCTTGTGTACGTGCGTGTGTGTGTGTGCATGCGTGTGTGTGTGTTGTGTGTGCATTTGTGTGTTTTGTGCTCTTCCTTATATGCTTAACCCTTTACATGTCCTTCTCTGGCCTATAATGATGTAACTTTAGCTGCAGTGCACTCCATCTGATTAACTCCCCCTCACAGTGTTTTACCCTTACTGTGTTTTCATATCCTTTAAAGGCTAAATGTTGAACGTTTTGAAGTGCATGATACCATCACATAGCCAGCTGTTTTCTGTAATATAACACTTCCGTAATTGTTCTTCTATCCGTTGATTCCTACATAGAGGTCAAGATTGTATAACATGTATATGCAACTTAGTCTAAACTCTGTGTCATTGTCTGTATTGCTAAAAGGCATTGCTAATAGTGCATTGTGTGAAAGAAAAATTATCAGAACCATACTGCATATCAAGGGAGATGGAGCAGGAACATTTTATAATAACAATATTTTTTTTTTTGAAGTGACAGAGTGTTAGAGGAAGAACAAACCTTTCAACAAGTGATGATTTAAACAGCATGAGATATCCTCAAGGGATAGAAACATTCATTCAAATTTCCAGCCAAGCCACCTGCAGGTCAGTTACTAAGCCAGTTTGAAAATATTATATTCACATGTAAACCTCAAAATCAGATTAGAAATGCATGTTTTAGGTTAGAAAATGTTAGCGTGGCCCTAATTGCGTTTGGTATGCAATTGTGTATCTGTTCAGACCTGCACACTAGTAACTCTATTTGTGAAAGTGGAATATTAGGCTTAGACATATACTGGGGAATGGTATTGTGGTTAAGTTGTTTACCTTACAAACACAAGGTAGAAGATTTGGTCCCCACCTTTGGAAATGGGCAAACCTAAAAATGGCTTGCCAGAGTGATCTAGCCTAGTACTTTTTGTTGGAGTTTGGTGTAATAGTTAAGGCATTTTCCTCAGAGTCACAACAGCAGGGTTTTGTTCTCACCCTTGAAGGAGACTGGCTTAGGCTTAAAATGCCCCGCAGCAACAGCTAGCCTAGTACTAGCCTTTACACATTATCCATTTCCTGGAAGCCATATATGTTGAGACTTGAGGAGAGCTACTTAAAGGTAACATTACATGTAACACTATTTATATGGCTCCTTAAGTCAAGCTTTAACTCTTACGTCTCAGCTATTTGCTGAAGATTAAGGCTATGGAATTCACACTGTAATCAATGTGTTTAATTAATTTAATTCACTGTCGCCTGCTATGTGACTGAGCAACTCAATTAACTTGGCAGAACTCTTGGATCATGCTATTTTCAGAATTCTGTGGCTGGTTTTATGAAAAAAAATGTACTGCTTTTGAGACATTTTAACTGAAGTGTAAGGATTTGCAAGACTTTTAATGTATTTAAAATACTATTTGAGTCTTTTGTTTCTTGTGTACACTTTGTGACTACTTGCCTTTGATAAGTTAGTGCTTGACACATTTTGCTTGAAGGTGCTATATTTAAGCAGAGTGAAGTGTATTTCAGGGCTAGAAACAAATTTTATGTTTGCTGCTTGAATATACTTCATGCTGTCTTTTCTTTTCATTTCTTATTTTTTCAGAGCCCTTTCTGTAAAAGACATTCAGAGTCTTGGCAGGATTATTTTGTATTGCTTGTGCTTTTACATTTGAATTAAAAGCAATCAGACTGGTTCCTCGGCTATAGCATGGCTTCTTCCTGGACCTGCTGTTCTTTCACCCAACGGATCTAAAAAGTGAAAAACAGTTAAACATGAACCCTTGCCATCAGCCTCCGGGCTCAGCCTATGTCTCAGATCATGGTGGATGACTTTACAGTGGTCATTACTGGTTTTCAGACAATTTACTGGTTTTATTGAATTCCTCTGATATAGCGCTGGCCAGCCACAGTGAACTGCATGGTTTGCATGTCCTCTTCAACTGTTCCAGTGTCTAGTCTGGCCATGGGAGGACCATCTTCTTTGGGTCTTAGAGTTTCTCTGTGAGCTTGTTCTCAAAGGGGCCAGGGAAGGAGACCTCTTTCCAGGGATGAAGTGTCATGTTTTAGTCAGCTTCTTTTCAGGGATGCCTCTAGTAAAAAGAAACTAAAGGGTAGACATTGCTCACCCAAAGGCATTTTGTCTGTTTCTCAAAATGTTTTTCTTACATTAGCCAGAAGTTTATTGCAGGCTTTCAATCCTGTAGAGTAGAAATAATTCCTGAAGAAGATGTCAGGGGCATTTTGGCACAGACGGAGATAGGATTTTTGCTTTGACTATGGGTAAGTCTAAGACTGTAATTCAGAGGAAAGTTTATCTTCTGCATCTCCATTAGAGATGCTTTCCTTTTCTAAGATTAGTTCCAGGATGAATTATGTATTTTTGTGGGAACAAGTGGATGTTCCCCCTGAACTTAGGGGATATTATGATATACTGCAAATGGATTTCCTCTTGCTATGCCCATTCCTCCTATTATGCCTGTGATGCCACTGCACTGGTTCAGTAATCAAGGAGCCTCAATCCTCACCAATGGCGAAAGTGAGGGATATACACAATGGGAGGATGACAAGTACACACACACAGTAAAGTACAATTTCCCTTCAGAGCACACAGAGATCACAGCCAGTCTGGGGCTGGTATCTGCCTCCCTCTCAACATCCCCAGTAAGACTTCCCACTGCCACAGCTATAGAGCTCAGTCCTTAGCCAGTGTTCCAAGTCCTCCCGACACTCTCTCTGGCCAACTAGTGCTTTGTGTGCCTGCCCAAGTAACACACACACACACACACACACACACACACACACACACACACACACACACACACACACACACACACACACACACACACACACACACACACACACACACACACACACACACACACACACACACACACACTTTGAGGTTTGATTTATACACAAACACATGCCTGGTAAAGCTGGTACAGGTTTACTATCTATGCCCCTTTCTGCCCAGACCAGTTATCACTACCACCAGAACACATTATCAGCTACTTTAAGGCCCTTCTCAAAGGGTGACCAATCCTACTGTGTAATGTTACTATTATCCAAATGGTAAGTGAGACCCAGAGCAAGGTTATTTAGGAGTGGCCTGTACAGTGTCACGAAATACATATGCAAGTACTCAAAGAGCTGAAATATGTCTCACAAATATCATCTACAAAGATAGGTTTAAATATATTTAATAATAAATAATAAAAGAACAAGACAATACTCAAAAGACACAGTACAGAGTTCAGAATCACAGGAAATATTTGACAAAAACATTGCAGGACAGTCTCAAATAAATACAAAAAGAAGTTAAATTAATCTTTATTATATTCCTGTCTATATCTAAATGAAATTACTGTAATCTAGTTACTTACTATTAGCAAGGCAAGTGCCGATGTTGTTGATGATGATGAGTGGACATTTTTAGATCCAAAGATAAATACAAAAGGCAAAGTCTCTCTCTGAGAGAGTTCCTAAATCAATATTCACCATTATTGCTGGGTTAGCCTGGATGACATCACTTTTGTCACCTGCCTTCGGTTCCTAGTCTAAGCAGAAACTTATAGAATTTTAAAATCTCTGTGTGAGAAGTACATATCTCTCAGATGTTTGCAGAACTTTGAAGTTGTAAAACAATAAAATGCTTTTATATTTGAAACCTGATACTTATTTCTGTTCAAGACAATAGAAAAAAACGTCTAGCTCTAGACATCCTGTCTTCTTGCTGCAGTGAAACTAACTTTTATAGCACATTGTAAAGCATTTAATTTCAACTTATTTTCTTGAAGTTTTGTAAGTTAATCTTCTATGTTCCAACAGGGTATGGTGTGGTTACATTCTCATTCTTGAAGCTCAGTGCATAACATGCAGTTCTGTATAAATCATATCAATATTCACAAATGGCAGAATTATTTACAAAATTCCAGATAGCTGGGCTGGCAGTGTCATAATGCTGTCCTTGGAGGATGTGTTAAATGCTGCCTGAAATAACCTTAACCTCAGCCTTCAGTCCCCCAAAAAGGCAGAACATTTACTAATATCAGTCCAGACAGTCTATTCTGTGAGATATTGACAACATGTGGGATTATTCTGTTACACTTTCTTCAAAAGATAGGTCCTGTCTCAATTCTATAATTTCTAACTTGTCTCAGGTGTCTAAATATGCTTTGAAGAGTGTGTATGACTGTGCAGATACTGTGTCAAGGGCCATTGCAACTGCTACTACGTTGAGAAGATATACATGGGTATGTACTGAAAAGTTTTCTGATGAGTTAAAGTCTGAGATTTTAAACTGTGTTAGAAACAAGGAGGTTTTATTTAGCCCTGCTCCTACTCAGGTTCACAAACAGTTTAATGACCATAGGAAATTAAATCAGAGAGTAACTAACATATATTCATCATATTGATCACTGTTGGAGTAGCCCAACTTATATGAAGTTATATCCTGACATGCATATAACAGACAACCAGCTTTCAAAACTTCGGGGCACCTTCCATGCACAAAACCTGCCAAGCAGCTCAAGCTGAGCTGACTAAAAGACAAGTTTGGGCATGAAGACCTCTAGAGCTTTGCTGCCACAGAACAGTCTGCTGCTTCGAGGCTTTTTAGGATCACCAGTCAGCTTCTGCTTTCCTTAGCTGAGCAGATTATTTACATTTGGGGAAAAAAACTTCCATTTTTCTTAATTTTATTGATTTTTTATTACTTTTCTCTTCAGGAAACTTATTCTAAAGTTAGGGGTGTGCTGTTTTAATGGACTGTCTCAAGACTGTAATGTACTTTTAAATGGAGCACTCATTTTTTCTGTCAGTTTAAAAGTAGTGTAAACTAACTGAAAACATATATTCTGTGGAGAACTTGTGTTTCATTTTCTTTTGTGGGCTGGCATAGTGTTTTAAAATGCTTGTTACTCTGTTTTTTTCTGTCAAAAAAGTAACTTTTGTGGACATGGATTTTTACAGACATTTGCTGCATGTCTTCTCCAGGAAAAAGGCACCATTTTCAGACTGAACATAGAACAGCTTACCTGTCCCTTGGTTGGTCCTTCCAGCCCCAAAAAGAAAATGTTAAGCAACAGCCTTTGCCACCACAGCAGGCTAGCTATTTGCCTCAGCCATAGGTGGATGACTCTGCTGTGGCTATTTGTTGTACCTCAGACCACTCATTTTTTTACCAAGATCCCTCTGGTGTAGCACCTACAGCCACTATGGACCAGGAGTTAACCATGTCCTTTGTGGCTGTTGGAGTCCATTCAGTGAGTGAAGGAGAGCCACTTGATGATGGTCCTGGAAGAGGGAATAGAGAAGGTTTCCCTGTTTTGTCATACTGCTATGCCAATTCCTGGAAAAGCAGCTGCTGCCAATAGTAATATAGTTTGCCCCATTTTTCCTGTCAAAAAAAAAACTGAATGCCAAGCATTTATCTACTCCTTATGAAATTTCTTTGGATAGTAATTTACTGGGTCTGGGGCAGGGTTTAATTCAGGCTAGTGATCTTGCTTGTAAAGTAGTTTCTGGAAAAAGAAAGAGGGATTCCTCTTTTCCTGAAAAAATTCAAGATTCTGAATCTGAGCCGGAATATGTAGGGATGGATTTAGATTTTTTTTCCTCACATTTCTGTTTCAGGCTCCGAAAAGAGCTCAATTTCTGATTCTCCCTGTCGGTGTTTCTCTTTCTCTGAGACTACTACTAGAATGTGTCAGTGTTTTCAGTTGGAAAACACTGAGGTTTCTCAGTCCATCTGAAAATACTATTTGTGAACCTGTATGCACTGGACGGTGCAGTGGTGCAGTGGTAGTGTTGTAGCCTCACAACAAGAGGTTGTCCGGTTCAATTCTCAGCTGGGGTGCCCTCTGTGTGGAGTCTGCATGTCTTCCCTGCATTTGTTTGGGTTTCTTCTGGGTGCTCTGGTTTCCTCCCACATTACAAAGACATGCATCTGGAACTTTTCTCCCCAGGCCTCCACTGAAAATTGATTTTGTTCCAAATTGGACTTTCCCGGTTAACAAATGTTAAATATATAATTATACCCATTCCTCCTGCTCTGTCTGCTTTATAGGTTCATAGGTTAGTACTAAGCTAACTGCCCTTGCGAGACATTTTACGCCTAGCCAATTATCCCTTATGAGACTCAAACCCTGCACCTTGTGTTTGTAAGGTAAACACCTTAACCATTAGGCCACCTTCCCTAGAAGGTGTGTGTGCGTGTGTGCGTGTGTGCGTGTGTGTGTGTGTGTGTGTGTGTGTGTGTGTGTGTGTGTGTGTGTGTGTGTGTGTGTGTGTGTGTGATACAAGCCAGCCAGATAGCTAAAGGCTGCTGCAGCTATATTATTTAATAAACTCAACAAAAAATGAATAGGCTTTGGTGACAATAACTGACTAGTCACCTTGTTTTATTCCAGAAGAGGCTAGTAATCAAGAGTTTAGGTCATGTAATAATCAGAACCAGAATGATGAGCAGTCAAGAATATCACCAGTCTCCTCAGCAATAAAAGTACAAGCGAGTAATATGTAAAACTATTCCACATCTTTACCTCTGCCTGATGTCATGACTTAAGGGGCTCCCAGAACCCAGACTGATATGGGAGTTGTGCACAGATGTTGGACCTAAGGATCCTAGAGCCCACAAACATCACCTTTGCTTTATGTAACATTAGAACTACAGACAACTTAGGCTGTTTTATAGAAAGTACTTAGTACTATGGCATGAGGAGTCAGCATTATAGGCTGTCACAACAGTGTTGTACAACACTAAAGCACAGAGTATTCTGACTGCCAAGCCTATCACATAGGTATGCAGCTGCATTAAAATGAGAGCCGGGGGAGATACTAAAAACAAAAACTCATATAAGTGAGGCTTAGATGAATGGAATTTGAGAGTCCTTTAAATAAGCTTAAAAACACGAATGGTACAGGATGTTATGATCAAAAGAAGTATAAGAACTACGGTGAAACTTGGAACAATGATTCAAACTACCTTTGAAACCTGGACAGTAGTACTGATAGCTGGGCATGAGGTTGTCATTTTGGGAGCTTTACAAAATGAGGTAACTGCACTGGTATCACATGGCACAATGCTCAAGAGATGGCTAGGAAATCAGAGCCTGGTATAAAGGCCTCAAGATAGTAGGGATCAAACAAATTAAAGGAGCCAGTGTATAGCATGGCTTGCACATGGCACTAGGATTCCTGGACCTCTAGAGAACTATGCAATAGTATTAGTTTGCATGGTCCTAGAGTGTAGGAGATTGTATTCATATAGAGTATAGCATACCTGTCATAAAACACTAGGAACAGGAAATTTTAGTAACCCATGTGATATGATTATACCGCATGGCACCAAGATTTATGAATGACTAAGAAAAACATATAGACCTGAAGAAGTCTAGAAGGACGAAAGTGATCTTTGTTAACAATTTTGTTAACAATATGTTATGGAAATAGAATATGTTTTTTTTGCATTCAAAATATATATGTATATATTTATATATAGTTTTAGACTGCCAAATGGTCTAAGGTTTTTATTTTTTTGTATATTTCTAGCCATGTAATATATTGTCTTGGATAAAATCACAAACTGAATAATCTGGTTAAATAAGAGGTATCACATCATTATTCATTTTATTTAAATTACATAAGGGTTATATTATTATGACAGCTACTAAGTAGGGCAGGACCAGTTCAAATGTCACACTGATGGGAGAAGGGATGTGAATTTAACATGTATACCAATGCACTGTGTTTTACAGTACAATAAACCACTCAATTGTCTGATAAAAAGTATATATATATATATATATATATATATATATATATATATATATATATAGTTTGAGGAAACTATTATTGTGTTATTTTTATTTTACTTGGCTTGCTTGTCTGTGTACTTAATAAAGGATTTTCAAATGGAAACAGACTGTCTACCCTGCTTGGATTACTTTTGAATACTTAGTAATTCTATATAATATTTTATATTATATTTTTTTTTTATTATTTTTCTGATTTAGGATGAGTTTAAGTTTGCTACCTCTACTACCATTATCAGATCTGAGTAATATACAGTGATGAACTAGATATATATGGATTGAAAATCTTCTACACAGAGAAGTTTCTTACACTATTTTGGTTTTGGACCCAATATACTTCTTTAGTTGGTTGTTTGAGTCTTTGGGGATACCACGGAGATTACTTGTTTTTTGATTGCCTGTTTACCTTACTTCAATGTAGCACTGTGTGATATAGCTGAAGAGCTTAATGTTTAGCAGAATTTGTCTTTTACAGGAGTACCAGGGGAATAAAAACTTCACCGTGCATATTCCCCAAAGTTATTAGTTTGAGATGGTTGTAACTCAAACGGGCAATAAAACACACACATATATATATAGATATATATATATATATATATATATATATATATATATATGGGTCCCTATCTATTCGTCGACAATTCATTTCACTGACACTCATTTCGTCGACAGTTCATTTCGTCGACAAAAAGATGTGCCCCCTTCCCCAATGTTAGGTGGGGGGCTTCACACCCCCATTGTGGGGGGCTGTGCCCCACACCCCTAACTATATATATCAACTCCAGGGTTGCACAACATTGGGGAAGGGGGCACATCTTTCTGTCGACGAAATGAACTGTCGACGAAATGAGTGTCAGTGAAATGAATTGTCGACGAATAGATAGGGACCCATATATATATATATATATATATATATATATATATATATATATATATATGCACACATGTTATGCATTTTCTCTTTAATGGAGTATGAGCACTCTAGGAGTCAGAATAATTAGGTTTGGGAGAGTGAGGGAGGTATGGAGGATTTGTTACTCTATAAATATGCCTTCAAAATTGTTAGTTTCATTGTTTCTTTTTAGAAGGAGAACATAAGTGCTTTGATCCTTTTACAGCAGCAAGTTGTCATAGGTTAAAGTGTTTCAGAGAAAGCAAATATCAAGTTAACGAAGTTTGAGTACACTGACACATGACTTTATATTTTAAGTTTCTGTAATTTTTTTTAACATAGAGAAACCAGAAAGTCAGTATGAAAAACAACAATTGAATAAATTCACCAATACAGTCTTTGTGTAATGGCAGCTTCCTAAGATCTTTGTTATACCATTAATCATATGTGATCTCAGCAAAATCAGGATCAGGTACAGTAAGCACTTTGTACATCAAGTACAAATATGATTTCATAACTTTGGTATATACAAATAATAGAAAATAGTTCAATAATGTGATGTTCCACTTGGCAACTGCAAGCAAAATAAAATGCTTCATCAACATTTGAGATGAGATGAGGTTTAGGAACCATAACAGGAGAAACATAAAGCAGTTATAAATATAATATAATGCTTGGTTCGTACAGAAAATCTGTGTTACAAAACAAGACAGAGGAACCTAAGATCAGCTAATAAAATATCTGCTAAACGTTATGGAAATACCACACATCTTTGCAAAATGAGTGAGAGAAAAGGGGGTGTGGAGAACAACAGAAAATTAAGACAGAGGCAGAGGCAGGGGACTGTATGACTTTGGAAGGACTATGTGTCTGTTAGCAGCAAGAGTAGGCCTGGTAAGATTAACATTTGTTTGATTAAAAATAAAATACTGATTTTGTCAGCAATAACCTCATCAGGAAGGACTTTAAGTAGTTGCAATATTTAAAAAACTACCAAGAATGTTTTTTTTTCTAACTACAAAATACATTTTATATATTAAGCAATAAGCTTAGTAATGCAACTCCTTTCAGTTCAGTCACATTATTTGGTTAAGTCAATTGATGTGATTATCTCCAGGTGCATTTCCTATCTGAGCACCATAAGTAACTCATCCACACATACATTTAAAAGTCCTCACCAAAGTTATTTCTTACTTCAAAGTTTTATTTCAGATTGTACTGACAGGAAACAACAGTGGTTAAGTTAGAGATCTGTGGGCATACAGAGCAAACTACATCCAACAGAGTTAGTTTACTTCTTACATAACTCATCAATTATTAAAATTATTGAGGGGCTCTTTTTTCTAGTGCGGTGGAGACAAATTGTAGCCACCTTAAATAACTGCAGAGATGATACTGCATATATGTTTGCAATGTAATAAATGTCTCTATTACAAGGCATGATTGAACCGACTTACTAACATCTTCATACTAACATAATTATGTATGGGTACACAGCTGAGACAAAGAATGCATGACAAACTCAGAACTATTTATCTAAAATTAAAAATGCTTACTTCTACTTTTTTATGTTTCTTTTACAGTACTGTATTACAAAGTTGACAACTGTTATTTTAATTAGTATTACTATGGACAATAATATTAATGCAGCAGTAACTGGTATTCCTATACACTAGCGTAGATGCTCTGAAGTAAACACAACCACACTCAGACACACACACACACACACACACACACACACACACACACACACACACACACACACACACACACACACACACAAACACAGACTCACAAACACACACAAATATGCACGCACACACACATACACACACACACACACACGCACACACGCACACACACATACACACACACACACACACACACACACACACACACACACACACACACATACACAGACATACACACACACACACACACACACACACACACACACACACAAACACAGACTCACAAACACACACAAATATGCGGGCACGCACACACACACACGCACACACACACACACACACACACACACACACACACACACACACATACACGCACACACACACACACACACACACACACACACACACACACACACACACACACACACACACACACACACACACACACACACACACACACACACACACACACACACACACACACACACAATCATCATCATCATCAACTCCCCTCCCCCCTTTCTCCATTTTCTACATGGGGTCACGGTATCTCATCAGCTGTTGCCATCTCTATTAATTCAGTGTCACTCTCGTATGTTCTTCAACAGCCATGCCTGACTGACACAGGTCTACTCACACACAATCCATTCATCTCTTTGCTGGATGCCCTTATTTCCTTTTGACTTCTTTCTGTCAATCCCAAGTCTTCAACAGATTGTCTTTTGCTTTCTTGCACATGTACCCAATCCACAGCAATCTCTCTCTATGAGTCAGAATACTGTTCATTTTTATGTCATTTGGTCCTTGTACATAGCCTGCACTAATTTTTCCAATCTTTCTGACACTTTGAAGCATCACAGGACTGCCCAAATCAGATTTATTGGGACCTTGTGATATGCTTTCTCCAAGTCTAGAAATACCCAGTTGGACTCTTTCCTCATCTCTAGCTTCTGCTTGACAATCTGTCTCAAAGCAAACATCAGGTTGGTTGTGCTGCATTCTGATCTACATCCCAACTGCTCATAGGTTCATAGGTTCATAGGTAGGTACTAGGCTATTGGCCCAAGGGCCTAAGTAAGCCTAGCCAACAAGGTTCCCTGGTTTACACCATCCAAGAAAGTTATTTTCCTTTGCCCTGTTGAGCAGAGCCACAGAAGTGATCCCCGGGGTGTATTTACTATTTCCCATCCACTCATCAAGATTTTTCTTGAAGAGTGCTAATGAGGAACTTTGCTTGACATAGATGGGTAGCTTGTTCCAGAGTATGGGAAGTCTCTGGGACAGGAATCTATCCCTCCAGCATGTCCTGTTTATTGTGGTGACAAGGTTTAGGTCCCTAGAGTGTGTAGCTCAGAGGAATTGGGATTTCTTTAGGTGCAACATGTTCAACAGCTCTGGGTTTGACATATCTTTTATATGTTACGTAGAGATCACCTCAGAGTAGGCGATATGCTACGGAGTAAAGCTGGAGTTTTTTGAGACGGTCAGTGTAGGGCATCTGTCTGAGGCCAGTAATCCTCTTTGTGCGGTAGTTCTGTGGCCTTTCCAGCTGCTGAAGATGTCTTGTGAGGTACATTCCAAAAGGGGCATTGTACTCTATAATGGGTCTAATGAGTGTCGAGTAGAGGGGAACAATTACCTCTTTTTTTCTGGATGAGAACCCTTTTGTGATGAGGTGTGCCATGTAGAAGGATTTCCTGACTACTATGGCAATGTGATTATCAAAGGAGAGACTACTGTCCACCTGGGTCCCAATGTCTCATCACAAATTTAGCATTAAGTAGACTGCCGCCTATGTGGTAGTTAATGGGTACAGAGTTTTTACCAAAGAAGATGACAATGCACTTTTTGGCATTGAGCTTGAGGCCATGGCTCTGACACCAGGCATCTGTCTCAGTGAGGCCCTTCTATAGGATGTCCACATAATTTGGGGACTCGACTAGGGCTCCTAGTTTGCAGTCATCTGCAAACTTCATTAGACAAAGGCCTTCTGTGTTAGCCTGTACTTCAGGGAAGTTGATACCAAACAGGAGAGGTCCCAGGACTGAACCCTGTGGTACTCCACTTGTCACTGGTTTGAAGTCAGATTTGGAGTCTGCAACTTTTAAAGTGTGGGTTCTGTCAGTGAGCCAGTTGGCAACCCATCTTGTGATGTAAGGATTTATACCTAGTTTAGTGAGGTTATCTATAATTCCAGAATGGGGGATTGTATCAAAAGCCTTGGCGAGGTCAAGATAGACTGTGTGATCCACCTTACCCTCGTCTACAGCTTTGGTGATTGCCTCAAAGAAGTCGATCAGGTTCAGAAGGCATGATCTGCCTTTCACAAACCCGAACTGGATGGGGTCTAGAGTTTGGAGGTTACCAATGTCTTTGTTTATGAGTTCCATGATGACACATTCCATGGTTTACAGACCAGGCTTGTTAGGCTAATAGGGCGATAGTTCCTGGGATCAGTGGTGGCTCCCCCTTTGTGGAGTGGGATAACTGTTGCTGTCTGCAATTCAATGGGCACAAATCCTGATGTGAGGCTATGATTGAACATGGTGCTTAGGTGGGGAGCCAGTTTGTTCTGAAGTTTGTGTAAAATGCAGCCTCTGATGTTGTCTGTTCCCATGGATGCTGTGTTTTTGGCTTTAGAGAGTGCAGCTTTTACCTGTGTAGTTGTGATTACAGGGAGTCTGCATTTTTCCTGTATAGATATGGGCCCTTTTGGGGGTCGGAGGGAGGTAAAGTTAGCATTGAACCTATCTGCCAGGATGCTGGCAATATCAGTTGGTTCTGTAATTTTCGTGCTGTTGTGCTGTAACTCAGAGCAGATCTGGGTGTTGCCATTGAGATTCCTGACATAGCTATAGTATGCTTTGTGGTTGTCCTTAGAATTAGTGGTGATTTTGTTGTCATAGCTAGTTTTGAAGGATCTTATAAGGGATCTTAGCTTCTTACTGAGGCTGACCAGGGAGGTCCTCCACTCATGGTATTTTACTCTCTTTTGCAGCAGTTTCTTGCTTCTGTTGTAGAGTTTGTTTATGGCAGGAGATCGGCTTCCTTTTTTGCAGGATAGCATCTTGGTTCTGTTTGGGATAGCACGATCCATGCACTCGTGTAAGTGCTTAGAGAGTGCATTTGTGTAGGACTCAGCTGTCATAACTGTATTGTCCATCTGCATAGGTGTCATGAAGTTCACCACTTCTGTCTTAAGAAGCATAAAGTTGGCTTTGGAGAAATTTTTTACGTGGTTTCCTTAATGGGGGGTGGGGGTGGGATGTGGATATCTAGAGTGATTAGCTTATGGTTGGATCTGACCAAAGAGGAGTTGACTTCAGGTGTGGAACACCAGTCACTCATGTTGGTAATGACTAGGTCTAGGATATTGTTGCCCCTGGTGGGGGTGTGGATAAGTTGATCCAGAACATTGAAATTTATGAATTTCAAAAAGCATTGAGTGAAGGAGCTGGTACCTGAGTAGTTTTCCCAGTTAATGGTGGGGTAGTTGAAATCGCCCATTATTACGGTGTTTGGTTGAACCCTAATATTTTCCACTATATCAAGAAAAGAGGAGTGGGAATCCTGGGACATGGTGGGGGATGTGTAGCAAGCTACAATTTGGATTGCAGTTTTGCCCAGAGTTAGTTGCACTTGGATAACCTCAGATGGATTATGCTGAGCAACTAGCCTGGAGGTGTGGATATCCTTAATGAATATGGACTCACCTCCGCCTTTGGTGTTTCGGTCCAGGTTAGAAGGCCAAAATGTGTGGTATGAGTTATAGCCAGGTAATGCAGGACTGCACTCTGGAGCCTTGAACCCGGTCTCAGTCACTGCACAGATATCGATGTTCTCCATTTTAGGGAGTGCCTCAAGAGAGTGCATTTTGAGATTTAGACTTCTACCATTGAGTAGCATTACCCTCAGTTTTTGCTTGCCTGTTCCTGTTACGGTGGTGAGAGCCTTAGCCAGTATACGGAATCCCAGGGGTGACAGGTGCAGGCCATCTCTGGCAAAGCATCATGGTCTATTGACTATGTCGTCCCAGGCAGACAGATACTGGATCCCCTTAGAATGACACCAGAAATGTAGCCAAACTGCTGAAGTCAATCATTTTGTCCTTGTACTGCGGTATCATTCTGGGCGATGGCAGGATGCCACTCAGGGCTAGGGTCATACCTGCCTGGGCTACAAGATTGGAGAGCTCTTCCATGTCTCTATTCATGTAGTGCAGGGTGGTATGTCTCAGGTCATACACACCAACATGAACAATGACAGAGTCATATTTGTACTTGTTGTTGAGTTACCTGAGTGCATGGGTTATGTGGTGGATCCTGGCACCCGACAGGCAGTTGACAGTAACCTTCTCCTTGTTTAGCCTGGTGAGTGGAACATCGGTGTGCCTGACTATAGAGTCACCTATGACTAGTGTGTTGGGTACGTTGTTTTGCCTTATGGGCTGTGTTTGAGTGGCACACTGAGTCTGTGTGTCATTTGGGTTGTGTTAGGGGTGGAGTTTGATTACATTTCTGCTTTGGAGGTCTCTGTTGCTTGAGCAGATTATTAGTGAGAGCCTCCATGAATGTTTTTGTATTTCTATGTGTGAATTTTGGTGGTGTAGGTTTAGTCGGACTATGTGATGAGTGTGGTGTGGTGCAAGTGTCTATCTTCTCCTCTTGACTGTCAAGTTCAGTCTTGGATGAAGAGAGCTTTACTTCCAGTTTGGCTAGATAAGTGCTTCTCTCACAGGTTGTAGTGTTAGGTGGTAGGAGGAGAGGGTTGTCTGTGTACATGAGGCAATTGATACATTGCTCCAAGATGCCCAGATTCATCAGAGAGACAGGAGAGAACACTGGGGGCTGACCCTTGGACATGCCTGAATAAAAAATTATTTTTCTCTAGACAAGTGAAGAAAGTGAGTACAAGAGCTGTTTTTCTCTAAGCAAGTGAGGAAAGTAAGTACAAAAACTCTTTTCCTCTAGGTAATGAGGAAGGTTAAGTGCTGTAGTAATTTGTAGCTTATTTCCCATCTTAAGTTCTGCTACTCTGTGCATTTGATTAGCAATCGACCTGTCCAGCACTTTCATGCAGTGTGACAGGAGTTTGATACCTCTATACTGCTACAGTTGCAAATGTCCCATTTGTTCTTGTAAATTAGCACTATTATGCTTAATCTCTAGTTATCTGCTTTCTCTCTATGGTGCTATCAGTACCATCAAGAGCCATTTCTCCCCTAACTCATTCAACATTTTCATCATATCTGTAGTGACCTCATTTGAGCCTGCTGCTTTACCAGACTTCATTTCCCTTAGTGCTGTTTTTACTTCTTCTATGATGGGATCCTCTTCTTCTTTCATTGTCGGCTGTTTCTGGGGCAGTACAGCTTATGTGGGGTTTTCTTCATTTAGAAGCTGTTAGAAGTACTCCTTCCATCTGTCTTTGAATTTCTGTGGACTGGTCAGCATTTTCCTCACTGGCGTCCCTTATGAAGAGTATCTAATGACTATCATCTTTATCTTTCAGTCTTTGACTTGCAACCTGAGAGAGTTTCTTTGTACTATCTACTGAATCACTTTCAAGTAGCAGGTAGAGCACCTCTGTTGTCTTGTCCTGTGCTATTGCAGCCGCTCTCTTTGCCTCTTTGTTAGCCAGCCAGTATTCCTTCTTAGCCTAGTCTGTCTTTTCTATCTTCCACCTTTTCCTTCACTTCCTTTAGATGACATTCTGGACTTCTGCATTTCACTGCCAGCTTTCCTCATGTACCTTATGTCCATACTTGGTTCAGCCGTATATCTGTTCTGTAATTCTCTCACTTATGCTTTGAGCTGTTGCCATTCTTCATCTTCTTCAACTGTGCTTATTTCCTCTTCTTCCTGAGGTGCTAAACCATTAAGTAGCTACTGCAATTCTTAAGCTTTCTCTTCATAGGTTCATAGGTTCAATGGTTGGTACTAGGCTATCGGCCCTAGGGCCTATACAAGCCTAGCCATAACAATTCCCTAGATATTTCTTCCCACACTATTTACTTCCCTAGACCCCTGTCTAGCAGGGTGACTGACATGATCCCTGGGGTGAATTTCCTTTCTCCCATCCAATCATCAAGGTTCCTTTTGAAGAGGGCCAAAGAGGCACTCTGCTTGACATGTAATGGGCAGTCTGTTCCAGAGTCTGGGGAGTCTCTGGGTCAGGAACCTATCCCTTCAGCATGTTTTGTTTATTGTGATGACAAGGTTTAGAACCCTGGAGAGTGTGGCTTTGAAGGATTGGGATTTATTTAAGTGTAGCATGTCCAATAGCTCTGGGTTTGACATGGCCTTGTATGTTAAGCAGAGATTGCCTCTGAGTAGACGATATGCAACATAGTATAGCTGGAGTTGTTTAAGGTGGTCAGAGTAGGGCATCTGCTTTAGGCCTGTGATTCTTTTAGTGAGGTATTTCTGTGGCCTTTCCAGTTGTTGCAGATGTCTTGAGAGGTACATACCAAATGGGGCGTTGTATTCTATAATGGGTCTAATGAGGGATGAGTATAGTGGGACAATGACCTTCCTTTTTCTGGATGAAAAGCCCTTAGTGATAAGGTGCGCCACATAGAAGGATTTCCTGACTGTTGTGGTGATGCGGTTATCGAAGGTGAGACCACTGTCCACCTAAGTCTTTTATCACACTTTCAGTGTTTAGTGTACTGCCACCTATGTGGTAATTCATGGGTACATGTTTTTTTCCCAAAGGGGATAACTATACATTTCTTGGCATTGAGCTTGAACCCATGCTCTGGCACCGAGCATCTATTTCTGTAAGGCCCTTTTGTAGAGTATCCACATCATTTCGGGATTCAATAATGGCTCCCAGTTTGCAGTCATCTGTGAACTTTGTTAGCCAGAGTCCCTTAGTTTTGGCCTGTACTTCAGAGAAGTAGATGCCAAACATGAGCGGTCCCAGGACTGAACCCTGAGGTACTCTACTTGTCACTTGTCTGGAGCTGGATTTGGAGTCAGCTACTTTTACAGTGTGGGTTCTGTCAGTAAGCCAGTTGGCAAACCATGTCCAGCTTAGTAAGTCTTTCTATGATTCCAGAGTGGGGGATGGTGTCAAAGGCCTTGGTGAGGTCCAGGTAGGCTGTGTGGACCACCTTACCCTCATCCACGGCTCTGGAGACTGATTTGAAGAAGTCAACCAGGTTCAGGAGACAAGATCAGCCCTTCACGAACCCAAACTGGGTGGGGTCCAGTGTTTGAAGGTTTCCAATGCCTTTGTTTATAAGTTCCATGATAATACATTCCATGGCCTTGCAGATCAGGCTTGTCAGACTGATGGGGCAGTAGTTCCCAGGATCCAAAGTGGATCTCCCCTTGTGGAGTGGTATATATTAGGCTAGCTGCCCTTGTGAGCCATTTTAAGCCTAGATAATACCCCTTGGTCAGAATCAAACCTTCCACCTCTTGTCTATGAGGTAAACACCTTAACCATTATACCAATCCCCAACCACTTCAGTCAACTTCCAGGTCTTCAGCCTATTCTCTATTGAATTTAGAACCTACTCTAACCACTACTTGCAGCTGATTGTGGCAAACAATGGTTTATGCAGTGGGCTGACTGCTTCACTGGGGATAGCATTGCAATTGATGATTCTGCCTCACTTCCCTATACTTACTGGGAGGAAGTCTATCTGAGTTGCTTATTAGCCACTCTTGTATATGATCTTCTGACTCCCTCTCTTTCTGAGCCATGTGTTGGCCACAAGCTAGCCATTTGGCAGACAGAAATCTAGAATGGTCTCTCCTTTTGTATTCCTGTTGCCTCACCTATGTGGACTCAGACAGTCCTCATACCCTGTTCTGTCCATCCCAACATGGGCATTCTGGTCACCGATTACCAACACCAATTCATGCTGTCCTGCTAATTTAGTAGGTCTTGCAACTGCTAAGTATACTCTTTTTCTCACTATCCCATACCATATGGCCCATAGTAATGCCCTGTTCTTACATTGGACTGTGACTACCATCAGTCAGTCTGTCACTAATTCTGATGACATCCCTCATTGTCTGCTGAAGCCTCCCCCTGACCACAATTCCCACACCTTTTCTAATCTGTCCTTTTCCTCCTGATTAGTCGACTGTGGATCCCATGCCAAGTGTCTTTACTGCACTGCCCCTCCATCTTGTCTCCTGGACACAAAGGATATCCAGCCTTCTCCTTACCATCATGCCATCTGCTTCCAAACTTAATCCTGTCACTGAACCTATATACTGACTGTGGCAATCCTTAGTTCATGTTTGGCAGCTTGATTGTTTTATTTCAAGCTTTCAATGAACAGAGCAATCCCAGGTAACCCAAGCTGAGCAAATGGCCAGTAGCTTATTGACACAGGGCTGCTAGGATTTATGGCAGGCACACACTGGTCAATGGGGCACATAAAACCCTCCCATCATTAGCATGGGTCACTAGCATAGGTCAGACTAGGCCAGGTCCTCAACTCACTTATCACCAGCAAACATACAAGCCCATAGTCAATGTGGCCAAATCACCTTGATCCAGTTTTTAAACTACTGAGTGGCTAGGTTTGACATGGTGTTGCGTCAGTGAACTGGGCTGTCCAATCTAGAGGATGCTGCACACTACAGTTGATGCCCAAAGCAGTTGGTGTCTACGACTCTTCCTCGAAAGGCAATATCTATAGTCTGTGCCACTGCACACAGCTACATTCTTAGGTGACTGTGAGGTACAGGCATTCAACATGTTTTGGGGAGTAGGAGGAACCTGACAGACATAGGGAAAATATGCAAACTCCAGAAAAGCATTGGCTAGAGGTCAGGCTCAAACCTTTTACCTTGTGCATGGAAGGCAAAGAGCTTAACCATTATTTCAACTGTGTCTTCACACACACTCACACACACACACACACACACACACACACACACACACACACACACACACACACACACACACACACACACACACACACACACACACACACACACACACACACACACACACACACACACTTTCAGTATGTCTTTCTGTTGTGTTTTGTGATATAATACTTTTTTGTACTGAATTTTTATTGCTGTCTCTGCCAGCTTGCCAGCTTTCTCACATTCACATAGATTTAGTAGTATAGTGCATTTATAAATACTGAAAGAAATTATCCAAAGGCAAACTTCTCTGTTAAGGCCAAAATCTACAAATTTAATTTTTAGTATGCATCATATTATAAATGTGAAAAAGAGGCAGTCCAGCACGTTACAATTAGCAATATTAGCATACATGCATTGCAATATTACTTTCTGTTTGTCTGCAGCAGACTAAGTTCTTCACAACCACTGCCAACTCATTACTTTTCCAGGTTCAAATGTGATTTGCATAGGTAATTTAAAACCAGCACATCTGTTCAATTCTTTGAATTTGTTAAAATTTCATATATATAAAAATTAGCTTAACGTTGAAATACTAAGACCCTAATTTGAAGCCAGTAATTCTTGACAGCGGCCTTGGAGCTCTTCATAGCATCCATGTAATGCCTCTAAGCAACCATTGTTTTCCACATCAGTTTCAGAAGGGCGGTCTGTCTGCTGTCTTATTAAATCATACTGGGCTGCTATGATGAGCCTCTGTGTTTTGAATTTGTGTTCTTAGTTACCGTAAGCACTTTTAAATCCTGAACTCTGATGCTTAACACAAAAAAGCCAAGGCTTGTCAGATTTGTCTTGGTCCCTCTTCATTATATAAGACTGCAAGGAAACATGTAGTTGTTCCAAGCCAGGTATTGCACAATGTATTTGGGGTTTCCCAGGTTGCATCAGTTATTTCAGAAATTTCCTCTGCCATGACATCATTGTAAGTGTGTGAAAAGAATAATAAAACAGTATATTAACCAAAGCATGGAGCTAGAAAAAGTTTTACAGACCGAGTGTTGTTTTTAATGACTGCATGTCAAAAGGTGCACATGGTTCAATATGTCTATTTCTGTTCCTAGCTGCCTTAAATTGATCTGAAATCTCCATGCTCAAAATTAAGTGTCACCAAGCAGTAGCACTGTTGTATGTGAGCATGAATCGGAATGAAATAATAGTAACAGTTTTGTATGATTTTATAGTTGATTGAAAAATACAAGTGTATAGTACTGGATAATAAGAAAAAGGATAGAAATAGTTTGCTTCCCAAATCATTATATCTGATATACAACAAAAAGAGATAAATGAACTGGTCAGCATGATGTCACAAGAAAGAAAATAATAGAATATTCTCTGAAATAAAGACCATCTAAATTGCAGATTAGTACAATGTGTGTTCCAAGACAGCATGGATTCATTATGGAAAGGTCATGCCTTATCATATGCATCTAAAATAATTATAATTGCAGTTCCAGTATAGCAAACCAAGGATGTGGCTATTCCTTATGTGTACCATGTCCAGACTTTAAACAGCACTGAATGAAAACATGCACTGAACACCTATAGTTACTTGGATTAAAAAATGGGTATCTTATCATTTAAGACAAAGGCATTTTTTTCCACACAGAAAAGGCTGTTTCTATCTTTATGAATTAAGCCACGCTCTACTTTTAATAGCTGATTTCAGGTAAATGTGTTTGCATTGAGGATATATGAATATTCGGTGACCCCGTGTGTAAAGCAATGGGAAAAGAGGGCTGTGAATGGATGGATGGATGGATATATGAATATACAAACACATAATTATATATACTGCATTTAAATGATCAGATATCATGATATTCAAAATCACTATATGGAACTTGATTCTGATGTCAAAATCACTATATGAAATATTGAAGACTCTGGTATTCCAAGTTTTCTATTTACATCTGTTTAGAACTGACTGTATCTAGGAAGTTTTGAAAGGGCCACTAAAGCTATATGGATCTGTGAATGGATGTGCATCCCTAAAATGGCAAAGAGGACAGCAACTGTTTCTTTTCAGGACTGTTCCACTTGTTCAGCATGCTTAAAAAGTGAAAAGTCATATGCAAATAGAAAAGTTTATCATGTGAATCTGTGGACTGGAATTCCTTAATCCATCTATCCATCCATCCATCCATCCATCCATCCATCCATCCATCCATCCATCCATCCACAACCCTTATTTCTCATTTTACACATGGGGTCAGGGTGTGACTTCAACAGTGGCAATCATCTTGAGCCAAGTATTACACTGACATGGCTAGCCATGTTGTGATAGTTCTTCCACACCACACACTTGCACACATTCACACCTATGGCCAATTTAGAGTGTCCAAGCCATCTACTGCATGCCTTTGGAGTGTGGGAGGAAACACTGGGGAATCCCAAATTGTTAAATGAATTCCCCTCCTCAGATCTGTGGGTACATTGTTGAACACAGCAAATCATATTATAGCTGTCCAGCAAGATAAATTCTCACTGACATCACCCCCTGCAATTCACTCCCCAGCAAACAGTCCCATTCACGCAAATAAAAATCTGTTAACTATCAGACTTATTGACTTCATTATTTCATTATCAGATTTGCATATGTAAGGTCACTAGTGCTACTGAAGCCCATCCCATCGATCTGTGGACATAAGGCAGAGAACCAATTCTGGGTGGGACTTCAGTCCATTTCAAGATGCATCTGCATCACACAGAGAGACACACACACACATACACATAAACACACACACACACACACACATATAAACAATTTGCAGTATTGCCAGTTTAGATTAAAAAACAGATAAATACAAACTCCTGTAACCAAATGGTACTCGTTGTCTTTCTCAAAAGAAAAAGTAATAAAATGCACCTCAGTATCTTATCTAAGAGAAAATTAAAAAAGGCCCTACAATAAAAACAATTTCAGTAAGCCAGCCTGATGTGTTTTGTAATATAACTCTGTCTACTATTTTTATTCCAGCATCTACCAGCTTTCTCACATTCATATAAGTTTAATAGTGCAAAAACCTGAATTTTTCTCAGAGCTGTTCTACAGTAGTTGTTGCAAAAAAATAAGTTACACTGCTGAAATATTTTCTTAAAGAAATAATGGCCTGCCTTGAGGGATTGTATGTCTTACAAGTATTACTGATAGCATAAAATCTTTGAGTGACTGTCATAAAAACAATAAATAGCACACTATAATCCTCCCAGTATAAACCTCCCAGTATGGCATAACTTGGCAGATGCAGCTTAAGTTGCAAATGATACATCACATGACATGGTGAGAAAATGAACAGAGTTGAATGAGCAGTACAAACCTAACAAACTACACACAATACATATAAAATGAAAAATTTACTGTAGCACAGTGCCATGATCTGCACTATATTGCTCCAATATTATCATGTTAAAATATAGCATGTGGTAGGAGAGGGGAAAGAGAGTGAGTGAAAAAAACAAGTCATGGCATCCAGGGAATTAATCCAAGGAAGCAAAGCAGCAATCAGTATATAAGAAAGAAGTCTGAAATTGGAATTCACAGCCTAAATAACCATCCTAGAAATGCGGCTAAGAAACACAAAATGCAGATGTATATGAACACGCCAACACTGAATATGAAAGCCACAGCAGTAAGAGACACTGAATATGACAGCAGATGTCCTGTAGCTCATTTTAACTCTATCCATACTAATTCAAACATACATATTAAGTGAAAATATTACCTTATCCTTAATTATACTTTTTTCCTTTATCTAACATTTTTTTGCTGGTTACTTATTTAATAGTGTTGTGGTAGCTTGTTTATTTGCCCCACTGATATATTTGTAATCTGTCTGCTATTAGTTTTACTTGGTGATATTACTGTACTGTTTTTTGCACATTTATCTTTTCTTTGTTGGTCCTGGTTTTAGTTAACGACATTCACTGAAAGATGGCTAGCAAACCAGATAACAAAGAGAAAGAGTTAGTACATAATATTTATCAATGCTCAGTAAAAGTATACCAAATACCTTGAGGAATGCATTGGCCACCTGTGACATATACAACTGTCAAATTCTAAACAAAGAGTATACCCGCAGATATGGGAAACACAACCAGAGACGTACACACGTACATAGATATACACATTTCTGTACCATACCAGCAATGGCAGTAATACATGTGTGCATAGACATACACCATACCAGCAGTGACAGTAATACACATGTGCATAGACATGCACATATACTGTACCATAACAGCAGTAACAGTAATACGCATGCGCATAGACATGCACATGTACTGTACCATACCAGCAGTGACAGTAATACACGTGTGCATAGACAAACACATGTACTGTGCCATACCAGCAGTGGCAGTAATACACATGTGCATAGACATACACGTACTGTACCATATAGCAGTGACAGTAATACACATGTGCATAGACATACACGTACTGTACCATATAGCAGTGGCAGTAATACACAAGTGCATAGACATACACATGTACTGTACCATACCAGCAGTGGCAGTAATACACATGTGCATAGACATACACGTACTGTACCATACCAGCAGAGGCAGAAATACACATGTGCACAGACATACACATGTACTGTACCAAACTGGCAGTGGCAATAATACACATGTTCATAGCCATACATGTACTGTATCATACCAGCAGTGGCAATAATACACATGTGCATAGACATACACATATTGTACCATACCAGCAGTGGCAGTAATACACATGTGCATAGACATACACATGTATTCTACCATACCAGTAGTAATACACGTGCGCATAAACATACACATGTACTCTACCATACGAGCAGTGGCAGTAATAGTAGCCATGAAGGTATAGAAACAGCAGAGATAAGCATGTGACTATAGTAACAGTCACACAACATACATAACATTCAAATGTGATTTGAGTGGATTGTAAATTGGCTCACAGATAGACCCCACAGTGTGATAGTAGCAGACTCCAAGTCAGACTGCCGACCAGTCACAAGTGTTGTCCCACAGGGATCTGTCCTGGGTCCTCTCTTGTTTGGCATCTACTTCTCAGAAGTCCAGGCCAACATGGCGGGAATCTGGCTGACCAAGTTCACAGACAACTGCAAGCTGGGAGCCATTATTAACTCCCCAAGTGATATAGACATCCTTCAGAAAGGTCTCACTGAGACCAATGACTAGTGTCAAAACCATGGCCTTAAGTTTAATACCAAAAAATGCATCGTCATACCCTTTGTGAAAAACCCATTCCCACTAATTACCTCATTGATGACAGCCCACTGAACATTAAAGGCATTATAAGAGATCTGGGGACACAGGCTGACAGCAATCTCTCCTTCGACAACCACATTGCCACTGTGGTCAGAAAGTCCTTCTATGTGGCACATCTCACTACCAAGGGTTTTGTATCCAGGAAGAAGGAGGTCATCATCTCTCTCTACTCTACTGTCATTAGGCTAATCATCAAGTATAATACCCCATTTGGCATGTACCTCACTGGACAGATGCAACAGCTGGAAAGGCCACAAAAGTACCTCACAAAGAGGATGCTAGACCTTAAACACATGTCCTACACAGAAAAAATGCAAAGTAACCACTTATGAACAAAAAATGGCACACACAGAGCTGGAGAGCAGCTGATGCAGTAAAAACAAGGATGATATCACCAGTAGATTCAAAGTACAAACAATTTATTCCACACAAAGTATATGCACAAGCTTTCGTCCCTGCTCAGTCAGGAACTTCTTCAAAGTAATTCAGTTAGTAAAACACACTTCATTTAAATACTAAATAGGCAGTCAGTAAAACACACTTCATTTAAATACTAAATAGGCATACAATCAATCCTAAAAACCACTCTCCCCTATTTTTTTTACTACACTGCTAGTAAAATATATCTTAAACAATAAATAAACTTTATCTCATCTCTAAAATACAATACATTCCCTAAAGCATTCACTAAAACAACTATTTAAATTTTATTTTTAAAATATAATACACTTAAAACATTTCTCAGTAATTTTTCTTTTTCCAGAGCTTTTAGTTTTAAAAAACATGCAAGTGAGAAACTGTCATTTAATCCTGGCCATTGCAGGGAATTCATCCTTAATGGAGTTGATAAAATACCATACCTAGATGTAAGGCTAATAAAAGATAGAGTGTATAAAGTGTTTAACACTGAAATTTATCGAAAACCAACATATTCAAACAGCTTTTTACATTTTAGTAGCTCTCATCCATTTAAACAAAAGAAAGCTGTATTAAAAGGTCAATATGTAAGGGCTGCACGAATGGTATCTGAATTTGGAAGTTTCCTAGATGAATGTGATTGCCTGAAAGACATGTTTCAGAACAGGGGATACCCCAATTCACTAATAAATTGTGTGATGTTAGAAGTGGTACATAAAAAGAGAGAGGGGACATTTTAAGCCATTACTAGATCAAAAACAACATGAAGAAATAGAAGGGAATGACAGGGGGTCATAACTAGCATAAGAATACAATCACAGACTCAAGAAATAGGTCAATGGCTTCTCAAACAACTTCACTTTGTTAATAAAATCATTATATGAAAAATCATTGGCTTATATAAAACTGGGATCTTGTCTTTCTAAATCTATTAAAATAACTAAGGGCCCAAAACAAGGCTGCCCTCTTTCTCCATTATTGTTTGCGCTAGTCATTGTACCCTTAGCAAATAATATACATATGGATAAAAATATTGAAGGAATACAACTAGACAACAGTCTAGAGCTTAAAATTCAACTTTTTGCTGATGATATTTTAATTACCTTAAAAAATAATAATAGCAGTTTAAAAGCATTATGGGACTCAATTCAAAACTTTCAAAACTTTTCAAGTCTTAAATTTAATGAGAACAAAACAAATGTATTGCTTATAAATACTAATAAAAAAGATCTAAATAAAAAATACCATAAATATATCTCTACCCGCCGATAATATAATTAAATACTTGGGAATTATAATAACTAACAACCTAGATACTACAATTGAAACAAATTATAAAGAGACCTTAAATAATATTGAAAATCTAATACAAATATGGAATAAATTCTTCTTTTCAATGGAAGAAAGGCTTTATATAATTAAAATGATCATATTTCCAAAAATTCTTTATGTCATACAAGCTTGTTCTTTGCCACCAGCTAAATCGCACCTAAAACAATTAAATGATTTAATGGTAAGATTCCTATGGTATCCAAAAAAACCAAGGATAGCTATGAAGTATCATCTAGATGATTGGGATATAGGTGGCATAGGTTTACCAGACATAGAAATATATTTGCATTCATCCATTATTAAAACAATATCATTATGGCTAAATACAAAATATACATCAAAATGGAAGCTAGTTCATGAGAGAATTTGGTTAAAATCAGGATTTGTAGTAGCAAATAAGTATACAGATTTCATACCAAACAATTTTCTATGGCTGATGAAGGAACATATGATGATACATAAGAATAAAAATATAAGTTCCAAATACATTACTTATACATTAAAAATTTTCCAAGATCTTATTAATAGCAATCCTGATATTAAAGCATGGTCATTTCTTTTATATCCAGTAGCGTACACACAAGGTAATATAACAACATTTAATATGGAAGTAGTCAACATGCTTAAAGAAAAGGGATTAATATATTGGCATCAATTGCTAAACTCTGGAAAACCTCTGACAATAGACCAGATTAAACAGAAATGAAATATGGAAGATAGTTTGTGGTTACATGTACAAGAATTAAGACAGTATATATTAAGCAAACAAGAAACAATGCAACCATCAATAAGACAAAATGTTCCTAACCTTATAGAACATATAATATTACTAACGAATCAACCCATTACTGGAAAGGGATACTTATCATCTATTTATAAAGCAAACAAAAAAATAAAAATGCATAATAATGACAAAATATGGAATTATTATAGATCAGTTAATGGACATGTGCCAAATGACAGAGATAAAAAACTAATTCTTCTCTCTCCAAAGCAGACATCACTTTCATTACATTGGAGACTTTTTACATGGCAACTCATACACAGATCTTATGTAACCCCTCATAAAATGGAACTTATGTTTAAGAAAAATATTGGCTGCTGGAGATGTGATTTATCAATAAAAGCAGACTGGCAAATTGTTAGATCTGATAGAGATTAATAACTTATTTCTGGAGTTGCAAATGTGTGTACAGACTATGGTGTGCCCTTAAAGTTATTCTGGAGAAAATGGGATACGAAAAATCAACACTTTCTTGGCAATTTGCTTTATTACATATTCCTCCTGATAACATTCCTAAAGCTCAGCTCAAGGTGGTGATTTCAATTGTCATATTTATCAAATATTATATCTCATTGCATTGGAAGTGCCAAGCCGCACTAACATGGGAAGGTCTAAAGGAATTGGTAATTAGGCATATTAGGGCACAAAAGTATCTCTTTTATAAAGGTAATCACAAGTTCTGTTCTGAAAATTTTTGGAATGTATTCTTTGATTGTCTTTTAACCTGAAACACTTTTCATTTTGTATTATATCTCCTTAATGTATTATCTGTTGTATATATTGTGAATGATATGGGCAATGTATAGTTGTATATAGTTTTTGTTGTTGTTTGTACAGTGTTCTTCTGTGGTTTGTATTGTTTGTCTATAAGATAATAAAATAAAAAGATTTTCAAAAAAAAAATAAAATAAAATAAAAGCAGACTGGCAACATATGTTCTACGAATGCCATTTGATTAAACCATATTGGGATAAAATAAATTATTTTCTGCAAATGGTATTCAATGATAAATTCTAGATTTCCAAATCTATTATTTTGTTTAATGCACCTGTACCCGACTGTGTGCCAAGAACAAAATATGTAATCTTATGGACTCTCCTAGCTATTGCAAGGAAGAACATTACATCAAACTGGAAATCCAAAGCTTCTCCAACCTTTAAGCAATTCATGAATATGGTGTCAGCAGTATCGCAATTGGAAATGAACACTATTAAAGGAAGAACTGAAAGAACTACATCATTATACGTAGCATGGCAAAAAGTAACTGAAATACTGGAGAATAATGACTGCAGCAGATTATAATCAGGAAGCAATTGTATAGAAAGTCAATTATATGTCAACAATAGACACCCTTGTAAATACTTATTTTGGCTTTAATGTTTGATATCTGTTTAGAGGTTTTAGCCTACCTTTTTAAATAATTTGTAAATACTTCATTGTCATAAATAACCTGCATTCATGTTTTCTTGTTTTTGGAAATGAATAAAAATATTTAAAAAAAAAAAAGAAATAGGTCAAAATACTGAGACATCTGAGGAGAAGAAATTCAATAGTACTTCTTCTTCTGTTTTTTTCCCGGTTAGGTGTCACCACAGCAGATCATCTGTCCGCTCATGATTAGCAGTGGAGTTTTACGGTGTCAAGTTGCCAGCTTGGCATCCAACCTTCCACAGAAGGCACTCACACACTCACACCTAGGGCCAATTTAGAGTGTCCAATACACCTACTGCATGCCTTTGGGATGTGGAAGGAAACCGGATCACCCGGAGGAAACCCACGTGACTACAGGGAGGACATGCAGAGTCCACACAGAAGGTACACTAGCCGAGAATTGAACCAGAGAACCTCTTGCTGTGAGGTAGCAATGCTACCCGTTGCACCACCGTGGCCAGCCAAGAAATTTACTAGTATATTCATCACAATTTTTAATAAAAGTAGTAAGAATGTAGCTGACATCCTATTTAAAAATTGTATGGTATTAACTAATAATATGGACACCAGAAATATAGTAGGTGAACTACCTACTATTGTATATAAAAAAGGCAGAACTATAAAAAATGTTTTAGAAAATACAAATGTGAACCAACAAAATGGCTACATGAAAAAATGTGGGACCTGCAATTATTGTTGTTACATCTATGACGGTAGTTTGTTGTTACATCTATGGCAGTAGTTAACTGCGGTGGTGGTGCTGCGGTAGCGTTGTCGTCTCACAGTTAGACGTTGCCCATTCGATTCTCAGTTAGAGCATCTTCTGTGTGGTAACATGCGTGAATGGGCGTTCCTTCGTTGAAGGTTGTGCGTTAGGCCCGGCAAGCCAGCACGTAAAAATCTACTGCCAATCATTAGCGGACCGGAGTTTGGCTGTGGCGATCCCTAACCGGGAAAAGCCAAAAGACCCAAACAAACATCTATGACGGTAGTTCATTTAACATCAACAATACCATAGTGAAGATTACCAGTAAAATCACATGCACAACAGAGAAAGCAGTATATTGCGCAGTTTGCACAAAATGCCCATGTTTTTATATAGGCAAAACAGAGCGGAAATTAAAAAGTAGAATTTACGAACATGCAAGAGATATAAGGAACAAGAAAGAAACAAGTGCCTTAGCCAGACATAACACTGAATATCCTGACCATACTTTTAAATTTGGTATTTTGGAGACAATAAAATCAGATATAAGGGGTGGGCCATGGGCATTAATATTAGAAAAACAAGAAGCCCTATGGCAATTAAAGATGAATTCCCTGCAATGGCCAGGATTAAATGACAGTTTCTCACTTGCATGTTTTTTAAAACTAAAAGCTATGGAAAGATAAAAATTACTGAGAAATGTTTTAAGTGTATTAAATAGTTGTTTTAGTGAATGTTTTAGGGAATGTATTGCATTTTAGAGATGAGATAAAGTTTATTTATTGTTTAAGATATATTTTACTAGCAGTGTAGTAAAAATAAGGGGGGGCATGGTTTTTAGGACTGTGTGTGTGTGTACACGTATGTGTGTGTGTGTACACACGTGTGTGTGTGTGTGTGTGTGTGTGTACACACGTGTGTGTGTGTGTACACGTGTGTGTGTGTGTGTGTGTGTACACACGTGTGTGTGTGTGTGTGTGTGTGTGTGTACATGTGTGTGTGTGTGTGTACACATGTGTGTGTGTGTGTACACACGTGTGTGTGTGTGTGTGTGTGTGTGTGTGTGTGTGTGTGTGTGTGTGTGTGTGTGTGTGTGTGTGTGTGTGTGTGTGTGTAATATATATATATATATACACACACACATAAATAAAATATACACACAAATAATTTTATTTATTTTATTTTATATTTGCTAACCGGGCTAGTCCAATATACACACAAATAATTTTATTTATTTTACATTTGTTAACTGGGCTAGTCCAATTGGATACATTTCCATTTTCAGTAGAGGCCCAGGGAGAAACGCTCCATTAGCAACAACTAAAAATTTAACTTAAAAGTTTAGAAATTAAAACTCAGCATTATTACATAGTAAATGAAAGGCTTACAATAAAACGATTACTAAAAATACAGGAAGTAATAAGAATACTAAAAATACAGGAAGTAATAATAAGATAAAGTAGGTATTTATAATAGTAAAGGTGACCATATTTACAGGATAATTTATTATACGGTGTGATTCATGTGGACTATCAGAGCATCAAACCGGATAGAGACTTTCAGAGCATAAAGCAGGATAGATTACATCAATATATTGGAATTTTGTTCAGCAGTTTCAGTCCTGCTTCCAAGGAATGTGAATTAGAATTGAGGTTCAAGAGGAGAAAATCAGTAGTGAAGCTGAAGGTTAATCAGGGTTGCTGCAGGGGCATAACCAGTGTGTTTTGAGGTGTCTTTTGAGGTTTTGTTTAAAGAGAGGCAGTGAAGAAAGTAAAGTTAGTACATTAGGCAGTAGGTTCCAGTTTTTTCCCACCGAGTTGGAAAACAGAGAAACTACAGCCATGTTGTTAGACTTGCATAAGCTAGCAAGAAGTTTGCTGGTAGAGCGAAGAGAATTTAGATTTTTGTAGGGGATTATGAGATTGGAGAGTATAGGAGTGCTGTTAGGTTGATAAAATATCTTGTGGGCAATGGTGAGTTTGGAGACCCTCAATTGGTTTTGAAATTCAAGCCAGCCTAGCTGCATTAGAGTCAGACAGTGGTGAGTTCTAAAGGGATTGCCGGTGGCAAATCTGGCAATGTTATTATAGGAATTAGTTTTGATAGGATTATTTTTCTTTAGGTTGGTATATATGGGTGAGGCGTACAGAGGAGTTGAAATTAAATTGGAGTGTGCAATCTTAGTTCTGGCTACTGGAGTTAGGAAAGGTTTAATTCTATATAAGGAGCCTATTTTTCTGTTGACAGTTTTTATGGTGTTTGTGGCTGTCAAATGTAAAATTATTGTCAATAGTAATTCCTAACAATTTAATGGTAAAGTCGGGGAAAATAATTGTGCCATTTATTGGAGATCACAGAGAAATCTATGGGGGAGGACTTACAGGTGGGTGTAAAGAGAAGGAGCTTAGTTTTTTTAGCATTGAGAAGGAGGCATCGTTTTGTGAACCATGTTTTAACTATGTTGAATACATTCTGAGTTAGAGAATGTAGATCTGATGGGGAATTTGCTGAGCATACTAGTGTAGAATCATCTGCATATTGAATGCAGGTGGCTTGTGGAATAGCTACATGAAGGTCATTGATAAACAGTAAGAAAAGAAGTGGACCTAGAATAGAGCCCTGAGGGACTCCGAGGGTGACTGGCAGAAGGGATGATATATGATTTTCCCAGAGAACTGCCTGTTGCCTATTGGTAAGGTAGGACTTGAGCCATTGAACTGCCTGACAGTCAAGAGAAAGGGATTCAAGAATGTTAAGAAGGGCATGGTTTACCATGTCAAAAGCTTTTGAGAGGTCAATAAAGACTACAGATGAGAGGTTGTTTATATTACAATTTCTATTGATGGCTTCTGTAAAGGATAGTAGGGCAGTTGTTGTGCTATGGGATGGCCTAAAGCCATGTTGGCAGTTTGCTGTTATGTTATGTTGAGATAAATGGTTTAATAGTTGTTGATGAATGCATTTTTTCCATAATTTTAGCTAAGGGTGACAGAAGAGCTATTGGCCAGTAGTTAGAGTAATCATTTGAGCTACCCCCTTTGTGTAGAGGGATAATGTGGGAGATTTTCCAGATGTCTGGGATGATTCCTTCTTTAATTGTTCTATTTATGAGGATGGATACAGGATAAGAAATTACTTTGGCTGCTTTTTGCAGGTATTCAGATGGTAGCTGGTCAGCAGGAGTAGTACAAGGTTTAAGTTTTTGGATGAGTTTGTAGATGAGTGGTTGCAGATGGAATGTTGGTAGAGTACCAGGTATGGTGGTGGGAGGGCCTGAGTTGTCAGGGATTTGTTGACTGGCTAGTGATTGTATGGTCTCTGTGAAGAAGGTATTAAAGGTATTGGCAGTTTAGTGGGGGTTATTTGGTTCAGCCTGAGATGGAGTAGGTGTACGCGAGTGGTCTGGGAACAGGAGTTTATTTATACTAGACCAGAACGTCTGTGGATTGTTCTGGTGATTTTGCTGTAGTTTACAGTAGTAGTTCTTTTTGTCTTAAGTATTGCCTTTTTTGTACTATTTCTCAACTGCCTAAAAATTGTTGATCTGAGATTTTTGTTAGCTCTCCATTTAGCCCAAGACTTGTTCCTGTAACATTTTCTGTCTGGTTTCTTTAGAAAGCCAGGGGGTTGTTTTAGACTTCATTCTAATGGACCGTTTGGGTGTGTGCTCGTCAAGGATAGATAAGAATTTAGAGTTTAGGTATTTAACAGCTTCTTCAAGTGGTAGAGTTTTTAAAGGGTTCATCACAGGCTTTGAGTTCATTTTGGAATAATACTGGGTTAAAGTGTTTGTTGGTACGTGTATGTGGGGGGGGGGTTAGAGAGATCATTTTTCTCTCTCTCTTTTTGTATATAATATGTATATATATATAATATATTGGTGTATGTGTAGACACATATATGGATCTACTTCTAAAGCTTGAAGTTTCAAAACTTCAAATGGCTGAGAAGAGAAGATTACACCCAGTGACTCAAGTACGAACAGCATTTGGCCTCACTGAGGAGTTCCCAGTGGGAGTGGGTGTACACCAGGGTTAAGCTCTGAGCCCACTGCTGCTCATACTGGTAATGAACTACATCAGCAAACAGGTTGGAGGGGTCAGAGCAACAAAGCTGCTGTATGCAGACGATGTGGCAGTACAGGCAGACTCTGATCTAGAACTTCAGCAAAGGATAGGAGAATGGAATGCAAATTGGAAGGCACATGGGATGAAACTAAGCACAGATAAGACAGTGGTAATGGCAGCAGACTGGGGGAATCAGAAGAAGCTGAGAATAGAGAGATGGGAAGATAGTGGAACAGGTAAACGGCTTCAAGTATCTGGGAGGGGTGGTTGAGGAGAAGGGTAGTCTGAATGAAGAGGTCAAAGCTAGAATGAGAGGGGCTGCAGCCAACTGGCATAGAGTATCAGGTGTAGTCTATGACAGAAGCATGCTAGAGAAGCTGAAAAGTAAGGTGTACAAGACAGTGGTGCAACCAGTACTACTCTATGGTACAGAAACCTGGGCAGTAAAGGCAGAACAGTTGAAGCTAGAGGTGATGGAAATGAAGTGCCTGAGAAAGGTGGTAGGATACACACTGTGGGACAGGCGAAGAAATGAGGACATAAGAGCAGAAGCCAAAGTAGCTCCAATTGCAGAAAAGATCAAAGAGAACAGATTATGATGGTATGGGCATGTGTAGAAAAACCAGAAGACAATCTGTTGAGGGAGATTTGGGACAGACATGAAGAAGGTAAGAGGAAGCGAGGGCATCCAGCAAAGAGGTGGATGGATTGTATGAAATAAGGTCTGCGACAGTCAGGCATCAGTGTTGAAGAAGGCAGGAGAGTGGCACTGAATCGAGAGAGTTGGCGACAGTTAATACGATACCCCGACCCTATACACCCACCCTGGAATGGGGTAAGGCCAGTCTCAAATCAAATGGTATAAGGCTAATTCGAGCACAAAAAGGGGAAATTGGGCAGTTTAAAAATAGCCTACAAGGGAAGCTAGTGTAACACTTCCCTACTAACCTCTTATTTTTTTTCTTAAGTTTTTATACCTAATGGGGAGATGTCGCATTTCTCTACAGGATCGTTTTTAAAGGCACATGTCTACACCTTACAAGTGGAAGGAAGGCTGAAATTCATGTAGTAGTGTCATAATTCAGTCTCTAGTGTGTCTGATCAAATAAACTGCCCTATGAGCAGGGCTGAATCTAGCACTAGGCCACCTAGGCAGCTGCCAAATAGGCCTGACTCACTCACTCTCTCTCTTTTATACATATATATATATATATATATATATATATATATATATATATATGATCCAGAGCCATGGCCTCAAGCTAAATGCCAAAAATTGTATAGTCATCCCCTTTGGCAAAAACAAAGTGCCCACAACTTACCACATAGGTGGTAATCTATTAAGTACAGAAGAAGTAATTGGGGACCTGGGGACCCAAGTTGATAGCAATCTCTCATTTGACAACCATGTGGCTAAAGTGGTTAGAAAAACATTTTATATAGCCCACCTAATCATGAAGGGATTCACACCTAGATCAGGGGAGGTCATCGTGCCTCTTTACCCATCCCTCATCAGGCCCATAATTGAGTACAATGCCCCTTTTGGGATGTACCTTACCAGACACCTGCAGCAACTGGAAAGACCCCAAAAGTACCTCACCAAGAGGATCAAAGGGCTCAAACAGATGCCATATGCTGCCCGGTTAAAGAAACTCCAGCTCTACTCAGTGGCATATTGCCTGTTCATAGGCGATCTGTGCCTGACATATAAAGCCATGTCCAACCCGGAATTAATGGACATGCTGCACCTCAGAAAATCCAAATCCCATCGAGCTACGCGCTCAAGAGACTTGAACCTCAGCACTGAAATAAATAGGACATGCTGGAGGGACAGATTCATAACCCAGAGGCTCCCTTCACTCTGGAATAAAATCCCAGGCCAGGTTAGGCAGAGTCCCTCATTGATTCTCTTCAAGAGGAATCTTGATGAGTGGATGGGAGATCGTAGGTTTACCCCGGGTATCACTTCTGTGTCACTGTTAGACAGAGGCACAGTATACTAACCTCGAAAAAGGGCATAGCAAAATAAATTTAAAATGGGTGGCGAAAGCCAAACGCATTCTGGCTAGGCTTATAAATGCCCTAGGGCAGATAGCCTAGTATGAACCTATGAACCTATGACCCTATGATTGTATGCCTATTTAGTATTTAAATAAAGTGTGTTTTACTGACTGCCTATTTAGTATTTAAATGAAGTGTGTTTTACTAACTGAATTACTTTGAAGAAGTTCCTGACTGAGCAGGGACGAAAGCTTGTGCATATACTTTGTGTGGAACAAATTGTTTGTACTTTGAATCTACTGGTGATATCATCCTTGCTTTTATTGCATCAGCTGCTCTCCAGCTCAGTACATGTCCTACACAGACAGACTCAAAAAAACTCCAGCTATTCTCTGTTTTATATCGTCTACTTAGAGGCGATTTCTGCTTGACTTACAAAGCCATGTCTGACCCAGCTCTGTTAGAAATACTACATCTAAAGGAATCCCAATCCCTCCACACCACATGCTCCACAGACCTCAACCTCATTACCACAATCAACAGAACATGCTGAAGGGAAAGTTTCATAACCCAGAGACTGCCTATGCTCTGGAATAGGCTTCCCATACATGTCAAGCAGAGCACCTCACTGGCCCTCTTCAAGAGAAATCTTGATGAGTGGATGGGAAATAGAAAGTTCACCCCGGGGATCACTCCAGTGGCTCTACTTGATAGAGGCACTGGGAACTAATGTTGGGTGGCACAATGCCAGGGAACTTCTATGGGCTAGGCTTGTAAAGGCTCCAGGGCCATTAGCCTAGTACACACCTATGAACCTATGAACCTATTTGTATAACCAAAAAAAGTATTACCAGAAAAGAACCAACAAAGGAGAGATAAAGCTGACATACAGGCAAGCAGTTGGTAATGTGCTATAATGTCACTGTTAGTGCTGTTTAAACAGACTGGTATTTTACTGAGGCAGCAATACCAGATGATGCATAAAGAGGAAAACTCATGGTGGACAAAGCAACTGAGATGTGTCTTTAACAGCTAGAAAGTTGTCTTCATGAATTGTGTTATGGATTTTAAGCCATCTGTAGTATTGTTAAAAAATATACAATCATTAGGGTGCCTCAAATTATGACATTATTTCTTAGAGAAAATACTTAAACCATGCACCTTATTCTTGCAACAACTATGTCTGTGCTCCCAAATGAACCCAGACTGTGTGCCACACAAGTGAGACTACCATGTGTGACATCATGTCCATTGTATCTTCTTTATATTTCACAAACCCATGCAATTAAGACAAGTCCTGTTTTACATATCTCAGTGCCCAAAGCACACACTGTAACAGCCATAAGGACATTGCCTCTTCCTAATCCTGATCCACTTGCACTTTCTAAATTCAAAGGTCCTTAGGGATCTGTACAATCGTGCTGCAGAAAGACAGCTCAACCTTATGAAATGCAGGACACCCCCCTCTAAGTGGTAAAATGACTCTTCCTAACAAACAGGACATTGATTGTGTAATTAGACATGCTACACTCATATACAAAGTAGTTTCGATTCTTACAAAAGTACTTCCATGTCTTACTGAGTGACCTTACTTTAAAGAGGTATTAAAATCACAACCAGGGATTTCCTATAGAGTCTCACCTATCCTGCAAACCAGAGTAGTGAAGTTATACCTCTGCTGTTAATGTAAATGTTAATGGTTCAGGGAGGACAGACACTTGTACCCATTCAAAATGTTCAGTATGCCAATCTATAAAGTACAGAACTACTGCATTATTAATGGACAGATTTTATTTCATTAAGTGGAGGGTTTAACTGTCCCACTTGACACGTTACACAGCCTGAATTATCCACACAATATATTATATATAGCTAAGACTGTAAGGTAAGTCAGATTACATAGCTTAAAACATCAACTGGTACATTATTGCTCTGACATTAACCCATTATCCATGCATTTTAAGGAATGGCAACCTCAGAGGAGAAAGTTTTTTTTTTTTAATTTTGCTATATGCCTGGTTAGGCAGGAAACTTTAATGAGGCATTCATTACATGATTTGAAAAAAGAAAGAAATTTGCTATATTTTTAATTGTAGAACATCAGTTCCAAATGGCATAAATAGGATCACAGTATCATAGAAAGTTACTAGGCTAATGTCCCTAGGGCTCTTACAAGCCTAGCCAAGTTCTACCCTTATTTAACAACCAGCACCTAATATCCATGTCCAAGAGAGACACAGGTGGAACCCCTAGGCTGAATTTATGATTATGAGGAAGTTCTGGACATTAAAGGAATGAAAGCGCTAAATTATTTGAGTTTGTGTCCTTAGGTTTCCCTTGTCTGGTTTCAGTTGAATTTATGTTTTCCCATCCAATCGTCCAGATTGCATTTGAAGAGGGTCAGTGCGATGCTCTGTTTGATATGACTTGGGAGTCTGTTTCAAAGGTGTGCCAACCTCTGGGAGACAAATCTGTCCCTCCAGCAGGTTATATTAATGTTATATTAATGTCACATGCCAGGTTGTTTTTAGAACAAGTAATCTGTGTACCATTTGACTTGTAGATGTGCAACATTTCCAGTAAAGCAGGGTCAGAAATTGCCTTGTATACAAGGCAGAGATCATTTCTGAGTAATCTGAATGAAACAGAATAAAGAGACAGTGATTTCAGATGACCCATGTAGGACAAATGTTGAAGAACTTGAATTTTCCTTGTGAGGAACACCTTTGTGGTTTCTCCAATTGCTGCAGGTGCTTGGAAAGGTACATACCAAAAAAGGTGCTGTACTAAATTATTGGTCTGATGAAGGAAGAGTACAGGGAGATTATAACTTCTTTTTTCTGGAGGCAATGCCCTTACTTATGAGTTGAGCAATACAGAATGCTCTTCTTACCATTGTGGAGACATAGTGATCAAAGGGTAAGATTGTTGTCAACCTGTGTACCCAGGTCTCTCAGGTATTGCTACTGATGTGGTAGTTAGCAAGAACATTGCTCTTATCAAAAGGGATGATAATACATTTTGTTGCATTGAGTTTAAGACAATGGCTTTGGCACCAATCATATGTTTGTATAAGACCCTCTTGAAGGATGTTGACATAATTTGGAGATTCTATGACTGCTCCCAGTTTGCAGTCATCAGCAAACTTTGTCAGACACAGACTTTTAGTTTTTGCTTGTCAATCAGAGAAATAGATTCCAAACAGCAGAGGTCCCAGAACTGATCCTTGTGGAACACCATAGGTCACAGGTCTGCTGTTGGAGGTGGATTCCCCTATTTTGACCATATGTGTTTGATCAGTGAGCCAGTTAGTGACCCATCTAATGATATAAGGGTTGATACCTAGCTGGGTGAGTATGTCAATGATGCCTGAGTGGGTGATAGTCTCAAAAGCCTTGGCTATGTCTAGATAGGCTGTACATATTCCCCCCTCATCCAGGGCACTGATGACTGTCTCTAAGAAGTCCACCAGGTTTAACAGGCATGATTTCTCTTTGACAAATCCAAGATGAGTAGGGTCAAGTGTTTGGAGATTACTTATACATTTGTTGATAAGGTCCATGATGATTCAATCCATGGCCTTGGAGATAAGGCTAGTCAGGCTAATATGTCTATAGTTCCTGGAGTCAGTGGAAGTACCACCTTTGTGCAAGGAAATAATGGTGGCCATTTTCCATTCAGCTGGGATGAAGCCAGTGCTTATACTATGATTGAAAAGAGTACCCAAAGGTGTTGCAAATTCTCATTGGAGCCCATGTAGGATGCGGCCTGGGTATTATTATTAAGTCCCATAGATTCTGTATTTTTGACATTAAAGAGGGCATTTATTACCTACTCTTTAGAGCTGTAAGTTGGGAAACAGGTGGTAGGGATGTCATGGGGTATGTGTGGTGGCGACAGGGGAGTGAAGTTTTCACAGAACCTGTCAGCCAACAGGTTAGCTATGTCCATAGCCTCAATATATGTGGCATCATTAACTACCAGATCAGCACAAATCTGGGCCTTTCAATTTAGGTTAAGAATGTAACTAAAGAATACCTTATGGTTGTCCTTAGTTGAGAAAGTTAATTTGGATTCATAGTTTCCTTTGGAGGACTTCACAAGAAGTCTTATTTGCTTGTTTAAGCTGAGGAGGGAGTGTTTCCAGTTTAGGGCTCGCTCCTTGTTACTCTTAGACAGCAATTTCTTCCTCTTATTATAAAGCTTGTTAATGGCAGTTTTCCAAGAGGCAGGTTTGCTCTTCCTTGAGGAGCTTGTTTGATCCTATCAGGCATGGCCAAGTCAATGCAGTTATACAGATCTTTGTATAAAGCATTAGCATAGAACTTGGCATAGTTGCCAATTCATTCTGAGGGGGTTGCAGTGATGTTATTTATTCCATCCTGCAAGAGGTTATAATCTGCTTTGGAGAAGTTTTATAGTTTAGTTGCTGCTGTGAGGGTCAGGTGTGATAGTTGCTTTGAATGAGACTGATTTGTGGTCAGATCTCACCAGGGAAGACTTCACAGTGGAGGTGACACAGTGGTCCCCCATATTGGTAAGCACCAGATTCAGGATGTTGGCACTCCGTGTGGGGGTGTCAACAGCTGGCCCAGGGCATTGGAGTTAGCAAAGTCAAGGAACCTTTGAGCAGGTGAGTTTGAGCACAAGTAATTTAACCAGTTAATGGATGGGTAGTTAAAGTCAACCAAAACCATGGTGTATCTTGATAGACTCATCAGATCCAAATAGGCAGAGTAAGTGTCCTAATTCATGGAGGGGATCCTGTAACTGGCAATGACTTGAATAGGTGTTCTATCACCAGTTAATTGCACCTGAAGTATCTCTGGGGAATTATATTGTTTAACCAATCTGGAGGTGTATTTATCTTTAATGAATACTGATACACTGCCTCCTTTAGTTTTCAGCCTTCAGTTTGCAGTCTGAATGTGTGGAAGGAGGTGTAACCTGGTTTGGCTGGGGTGCTCTCTACAGCCTTGAACCAGGTCTCCATGACTGCACAAATGTCTGCATCTTCCAAGTTGAGGACTACTTCCAGTGAGTGCAGTTTCATGTTAAGACTCTTACCATTTAGCTGCATAAACTTGGGGTTGTTTTTAGATGGAGTTTTTACATCATGAATTTTGTCCTTGAGACACTGCCTAAAAAAGGCACTATGAGTGTGGCAAGAGCCTTAGCAAGTAGCTGAAATCCCAGGGTGACAGATGAAAACCATCTCTGGTAAAGCCTTGAGGTCTGTTGATCATGTCATCCCAGGATGACAGATAGTGGATCCCTTTAGAATGACACCAGAAACTAAGCCAATTATTGAAGTCAATCATTTTCTGTTTGTAGTGAGACATCATCCTAGGTGAAGGTAAAATGTTGCTTAAGGCTAGGAACATATCTGCCTGAGAAACATAATCCAAGAGCTCAGTCATGACTGTCTTCATATAGTCCAGTGAGGTACATTTCAAGTCGTTCACACCAACATGGACTATGATGGAGTCATAAAAGTACTTGCTGTTGAAAGACTTGAGTGCATGTGTGATATGGCAATCCTAGCACCTGATAGACAGCTGAACATAACCTTTTCCTTATCCAGCCTGTTGAGAGGGACATCTGTGTGTCTCATGATGGAATCACCTATGACTAATATGTTTGGTTTTGTGTTTTGCCTTAAGTTCTTGACAGGTGAGACACTGGTGCATGAGCAGTTATGTGTATTGTGTTCTGCAGAGGATCTATTATGTGTAGCTTGCTTGTGTTTGTGTTTGGGAAGTCTCTGGTGTTTAGGTATGTTTCTGGTGAGGACCTCCACGTATGTAGGTATGTGCGATATGTGTTTGGGTGGAGTAGGAGGTGTGAGGTGTGCATCTGACAACCACTTATTGTCATATGTACTGACTGGTGTGTGAGAGAGCATGGATTCAGGATTCTTAATATAGTTGCATCTCTCATGTGTTGAGTTTGTGTGGACTAGGAGTAGATGGCTGACGCTGAACATGAGGCAGTTGCTACACTGCCTCAGGATGCCAATGTCAACCAAACTTGCTGGAGAAATTGTCCGTCCATAGTGTTAGGTAACTTTATATGATCAAGAAAAGAGGTCACACTTAGGAATTGCTAGTGGGTGAGAGGTGTGCTAGTACCTCTGAGGCTAGATTAAATAATCCATCTCACAATAAACAAGGGCCACAAGAAACCTCTGGAGGACCACAAGCAAAGTGCTAAGGGAAAATTTAATAAGCAAAATGTTTGCGTCTATAACCAATAATGGTAACCACAGGTAAGCAGCAGTGGATTATGGTCTGCTACATGCAACAAGCACATAATAAAACAAGAAATAACCCTTTTAACTCAAACTAGCCAATAAAGGTACTCTCTCTGAGCTCTAGTTCAATCACCCTGATTAGGTAGGACCCAGACAGCACTCTTCTCCCACAAGGGTGAAGAAGAGCCTTCACTAACAAGGATGTCTTGAATTTGCTGCTCAGAATTTGCAAAACAGACACAGAAACAGCAAATCTGGAACTGGGCTATGCTACAGCTGAACTAGTATGGTATACAGTAAAATGTGGCAAAAACAGTTCAGACAATTCAGACAGTAGAATGCAAATAAAAATTAAAAGAGCAATATAAGAGCATAAACAGGTATTTATAGTTAGTTGGAAGTAACAGATACCACAGATCTTTAAGTATCATAGGTTCATAGGTTCATAGGTTGCTACTAGGCTATCGGCCCTAGGGCCCAAACAAGCCTAGCCATAACAATTCCCTGGAGATTTCTTCCCACAATATTTACTTCTCTGGACCCCTGTCTAGCAGGGTAACTGACATGATCCCTGGGGTGAATTTCCTATCTCCCATGCAATCATCAAGGTTCCTTTTGGAGAGGGCCAATGAGGTGCTCTGCTTGACATGTATGGGCAGTCTATTCCGGAGTATGGGGAGTCTCTAGGTCAGGAACCTATCCCTCCAGCATGTTTTGTTCATTGTAATGACAAGGTTTAGATCCCTGGAGCGTGTGGCTCTGAGGGATTGGGATTTCTTTAAGTGGAGCATGCCTAACAGCTCAGGGTTTGACATGGCCTTGTATATTAAGCAGAGATCGCTTCTGAGTAGACGACATGCCACAGAGTATAGCTGGAGTTGTTTTAGATGGTCAGCATATGGCATCTGCTTTAGGCCTGTGATTCTTTTAGTGAAGTATTTCTGTGGCTTTTCCAGCTGTTGCAGATGTCTTGTGTGGTACATACCAAATGGGGGCATTATACTCTATAATGGGTCTAATGAGGGATGAGTACAGTGGGACAATGACCTCCTTTTTTCTGGATGAAAAGCCCTTAGTGATGAGGTGTGCCACATAGAAGGATTTCCTGACTATTGTGGCAATGTGGTTATCGAAAGTGAGACCACTGTCCACCTGTGTCCCTAAGTCTCTCATCACATTTTTGATGTTAAGTGTACTGCCACCTATGTGGTAATTCATGGGTACATGTTTTTCTCCCAAGGGGATAACTACACATTTCTTGGCATTAAGCTTGAGCCCATGGCTCTGGCACCAGGCATCTTTTTCTGTAAGGCCCCTTTGTAGAATAGCCACATCATTTGGGGATTCAATAATGGCTCCCAGTTGCAGTCATCTGCGAACTTTGTTAGCCAGAGTCCCTTAGTGTTGGCCTGTACGTCAGAGAAGTTGATGCCAAACAAGAGTGGTCCCAGGACTGAACCCTGAGGTACTCTACTTGTCACTTGTCTGGAGCTGGATTTGGAGTCGTCTACTTTTACATTCTGGGTTCTGTCAGTAAGCCAGTTAGCAACCCATCAAGTGACGTAGGGATTTATGCCCAGCTTAGTAAGTTTATCTATGGTTCCAGAGTGGAGGGTGGTGTCGAAGGCCTTGGTGAGGTCCAGATAGGCTGTGTGGACCACCTTACCCATGTCCACAGCTCTGGAGACTGATTAGAAGAAGTCAATCAGATTCAGGAGACAAGATCGGCCCTTCACAAACCCAAACTGGGTGGGGTCCAGTGTTTGAAGGTTACCAATATCTTTGTTCATAAGTTCCATGATAGTGCATTCCATGCCTTGCAGATCAGGCTTCTCAGACTGATGGGACAGTAGTTCCCAGGATCCAAGGCGGATCCCCCCTTGTGGAGTGGGTTAACTGTAGCTGTGTGCCACTCAGTGGGCATGAAGCCTGAGGTGAGGCTATGATTAAATATGACACTTAGGTGAGGTGCCAGTTAATTTTGCAGTTCATGTAGTACACAGCCTGGGATGTCATCTGGTCTCATGGATGCTGCATTTTTAGCTTTGGAGAGTGCGGTTTCTAACTGTGTGGCCGTGATTACTGGAATTTGGCAATCTTTTGGTATTGAGATGGGTCCTTTAGGGGGTGAGAGGGGGGTGAAGTTGGCACTAAATTGATCTGCCAGGATATTGGCAATATCCTTGGGATCAGTATATTTAATGCCATTTTGTTGTAGCTCAGAGCAGATCTGAGCATTGCCATTTAGATTCTTGACATAACTATAGAATGTTGTGGTTGTCTTTGGAATCTTTGGCAATTTTATTTTCGTAACTAGCTTTTGAGGATTTTATGATGGATCTCAGCTTCTTACTGAGGCTGGCGAGGGAGCTTTTTGCATCCTGGGATTTTCCTCTTTACTGCAACAGTTTCTTTCTTCTGTTGTATAGTTTGTTTATAGCAGGGGACCACCAGATTGGCTTCCTTTTTTTGGAGAAGAGCATCTTGGTTCTATTTGGGATGACACAATTCATGCACGAGTGGATGTGCTCGTACAGTGCCTTAGTGTAGGATTCTGCAGTCGAACTTTCAGATCCCATTTGCATGGGTGTCGGTAAGTTTGTCACTCCTGACTTCAGTAGCATGAAGTTGGCTTTGGAGAAATTTTTTAAGGAGGTTTCCTTACTGGGTGGTGGGGGTGGGATGTGGATGTCAAGGGTGATTTGCTTATGGTCAGACCTGACCAATGAGGGGGTGACCACTGGTGTGGAGCATCTATCTCCCATGTTGATAATGATCAGGTCTAGGATATTGGAGCCCCTGGTGAGACAATGGATTAGTTGATCCAGGGCATTGGAATTTATGAATTCCAAGAACCGTTGGGAAAAGGAGTTGGTACCCGAATAGTTTTCCCAGTTAATGGCAGGGTAGTTGAAATCATCCAGTATTAGGGTGTTTGGTTGTATCTTAATATTTTCCAGTATGTTTAGAAAGGTGTAGTGAGAATCTTGGGGCATGGTGGGGGATCTGTAGCAAGCTAAAATTTGGATTGCAGTCTTACCTAGTGTTAGTTGCACCTGGAGAATTTCAGATGCATTGTGTTGGGCAACTAGCCTGGAGGTGTGAATATCCTCAGTTAATATGGACAATCCTCCACCTTTAGTGCTTCGGTCTTGGTTTTGTGGCCAAAAAGTGTGGTAAGAGTTGTAGCCTGGTATTGCAATGGTGCTGTCTGGAGCCTTGAACCAGGTCTCAGTTAATGCACAGATATCGATGTTCTCCATTTTTAGGAGTGCCTCAAGAGAGTGCATTTTGAGGTTTAGACTTCTAGCATTGAATAGCATTACCTTCAGATTTTGCATGCTTGTATCTGTTATGGTGGTGGCTTTATCCTTTGAACCTTGCCTAAAAAAGGCACTATAGGGGTGGCAAGAGCTTTAGCCAGTAACCTGAATCCCAGGGGTGACAGGTGCAGACCATCTCTGGCAAAACATTGCGGTTTGTCGATCATGTCTTCCCAGGCAGACAGATACTGAATCCCCTTTGAATGACACCAGAAGCTTAGCCAATTGTTGAAGTCAATCATTTTGTCCTTATACTGTGGTATCATTCTGGGCAAAGGCAGGATGCTACTCAGGGCTAGGGTCACACCTGTCTGGGCCACATGATCAGAGCTCTTCCATGTCTCTTTTCATGTAGTCCAGGGAGGTACAGCTCAAGTCATTCACTCCAGCATGGACAATAACAGAGTCGTATTTGTTGTGGAGTGACTTGAGTGTGTGCATGCATTATCTGGCGGATCCTGGCACCCGACAGGCAGCTGACTGTAATTTTCTCCTTGTTCACCATGGTGAGTGGGGCATCAGTGTGCCTGACTATAGAGTCACCTATGACTAAAGTGTTGGGTACATTGTCTTGCCTTAGGGGCTGTTGTTGGGTGGCACACTGGTGTTGTGAGCTATGTGTCACTTTGGTTGTGACTGATGTTTGTTTGCGTTTCAGCTTCGGAGGTCCTTGTTGCTTGGGCAGGTTAATGTTATGGACCTCCGCATATGTGGGTTTAGTGTTGCTATGTGTGGGTGTTGATGGTGTGGGATTTGAAGGGCTATGAGTTGCTTGAGATGTAGTGCAGGTGTTAACCTTCTCCTCTTAATGTCTAGCACAATCTTGACCGGAGAGAGCTTTGCTTCCAGTTTGGCTATGCATGTGCATCTCTTGCAGGTTGTAGTGTTGGGTGGTAGGAGGAGAGGATTGTCTGTGTACATGAGGCAGTTGGCGCATTGCCCCAGTATGCTCAGATTCACCAGGTGGACAGGAGAAATCACCGGAAGCTGACCCTTGGACAGGCCTGTTTAGGTGCTTTTTTTGTAAAGTTTAACAGCTGTTTTCCCTTACCTTTGCAAGGTACTTTGCAATCATAGGCTGTTTAGTGCCTACGATTAATTTCTCCTTATTGACAATGAGAGTTGAGTGCTTGTATCAGTTTCAGGCTTCCTAGTGCTTTCCAGCAGGTTCTAGAGCAAGGGCTAGTCACAGGGGTTCAGATTTTAGTGCTACTACTGGGAAACCAGCTAGTTCTAAGGGAAAATTTGAATAGCAGACTTTCTGGCACCTGGAATAGTTTAACTGTAGCCTCATAGTGATGTGCGATGCGACAAATGTGCAAACACGCGCATCTTGGCCAAAAGCAGTTTTTAATGCTCAAAACCAGCTTAGAAGGGTGTAGGCTAGCCTCTCCTGTCACAAGAGTTTAGACCACAAATCTTCCTAATGTAAAGTAACTGGTCTGGAACTCAAGTGCGTAAACCAGAATAAATACACTTACAATAACAGTCACAATAAACCTTCACTAGCAATTCCCAGCATAGAAGGGTGTAGGCCACACTCTCCTGGCACAACAAGAGTCTTAACCGCAACTCTCCTAATGTAAAATAACTGGTTTGGTACTCAAGTGCTTAAATCAGAACTAATACACTTTCAGGATAACAGACACAATGAGCCTTCAACCAGCAATTCCCAGCTTAGAAGGGTGTAGGCTATCCTCTCCTGCCACAAGAGTTTACACCACAAAACTTGATAATGTAGAAGAACTGGTTTGTGACAAAAATGCTTAAACCAGAAGAAATGCACAATAAGCTTTCACCAAGCAAGCCCTAGCTCAGAAGGGCAGATGCTACCCTCTCCTCCCATAAGAGTGTATACCACAAACCTTATTAATATAAAATAAGTGTCCTGAAGCCCAAGTCCTTAAACCAAAACTAAGAGGCTTAGAATAACAATTACAATTTAATTAGGCTACTAACAAGCAGCAATATGTGCAGCAGAATAAATGCAAGTGAACACTTTTAAGAACAAGCAGCAAAAGCAAAATAAAGTTCTAAAGTAGGAATATACACAAATACAGTAAAAGTAGCTGAATAAAGTGTAATTGTTTTTAAGTAGTAAGGGAGGAAACAAAAGATAATTCAAGGTTAAGAAACGAAGAGGGTGGGCGTTCCCAAATTATCTCACTATACTCACTAGAATAAGCTGATGCGATAGGACTTGGAGTATCCAATATCAAATTTATAGTAGACACGGGAAACTCAAAAGCCACCAACTTTTAAGAATACAACAACAGTTGTGTGGGTGGGTGGGAAAAATAAAACGAAGACAGATATCAGAACAAAAGCAAGGCAATCAACAACCTAAGAGCAGATGGAGTTTCTTTAACAATGCAGTCAGTAAAACAGTGATAATGAATACATTCAGCACAGAGTTATTAAATATCACTGAAACAGAGCAAATGCAAAAAATATACTTATATTACCTTTGTATTTCCAGATGGGTTAGAATCAGCCAAATCGTTTAGCCACAGGCACAAGGAAGCACTGAGCAGAATCTTACAAAATGTAATTATTTTGTACCAGCAAGATGAAGGATTTTTCTAAAGTTAAAGCCAGAGACCAAACAGATAAAAATAATGAATTGGTAATGAAATACTTGCTTAAATTCATTTTATCATCTGAGTATTATATACTATGTTATTGGCAGCTTCACTTTACTTATTTTATTGCACACTAATTGTCACAATCTTATTTTCAAATGTAAGAGTTACTTATATGTAACAGATTAATTTCAAAAGATCTGCAGCCAGGCAGCTAGTACTTGTGTTTTGGCTAATAAAGGGATTCATTAATTTTTCACCAAAACCTTTACTGTAGTCAGTATATTTTATATGTCTTTTATAAGACATTTAGCCAAATATTTTCTTTCAAAACACCTGCATGGCACTGAGTACCCTAGCACTGTTACCAGATTGGATCACCTGAGCTACCAGTAGACAGATCAAGATGAAGCAAGATGTCTTATCCCAAGTAACAAGTGGTGTTATATATGGGCTAGCTGCATTGTGAACTGTGGTATGCAAATAAAAGCTGTGAAAATCATCACTCAGATAACAAAAGTATATCTTATTATATGGTTAGCTGTTATGAAGACTGGGGGAGTGTAGACAAGCCTGTTCAAGATGGATGCCTAGTTTGCAAGCTTGCATCCAAGAACTAATTTAAATGAAAATGATGTAGCTAGATGGCAGGAGAACTATGGTCCATGGACACAGATAATTTATAAAAGGATCTCTCTGAGTGTTCTGCTGACCACTGGCAAAACCATACAAAATACTTGAGAGTGGGGCACCATGATGTTCAATTTATTAAGCCTGATAGGAGGCTAACTTGGTGTCCTTAAAGAAATTAACAAGGAAAAAGTGGATGACTTTCAAATGGTAGGTCAGATAATAGAACAATGAATGCCACAGTTGAGCACTGATCTGGTTGATTAAGGAAATTGAATCTCTGCAGGTTAGGCAGTAGGATGCTAAGAACAGGGCTTATCATGATAGCCTTTGGTTAACAGGCATCTCTGAGGATATGCAAGGCAGAATGATTAACAATTTCACTGAAGAACAGTTAAGTCAGACAGAGGCAGGTTGTCTTTCCTAGAACTGCAAGTGGAAATAATGCATCTTCTGAGAAGGCAAATATTGAATCAAAGGAAGGTGAAGTGATGGAAGCTAAAGAGGAGTGGGAACTAAGCTGCTTGATAGTGAGAGGATGTTTCTAAGGATCTGCATCATACATGCCAGAAAATGCAATATATGAAGCAGAAGGGTGCAACTTTTAAGCTTGTCTGTCTTCATATTCTGACTGTCACTTGGAAACAACAAAGGTACCCTCTGTCATTGTATAATGTACTTCTGTCCTTCTACAGAAGTAAAATGAGAACAGTGAGAACAGGGTCAGTTGTGGAGTCAGAAGAGTCTGATGGACATAGAACAGACTGAGCAGGAGGAAGAGTGGCTAGGTGGCAGAACTCAAGAGTTGCTACTGCCAAGGATGGTAAACCCTAACACAAGGATAAATGTTACTTCTGAAAAATGTGTAGAGGTCACTAGGCTTTTGTGTCTCTGACAATTTGGCATTATGGACTCATTTAAGGGGGAGAAACCACATGGCCTCATAGTTTCTGCACACTAGCTATGGGAAGGCAAAGCTCCTCAGCCACACCGCACCTCTCAAACCCACTTACCAGTGACATGACCCCATCTGTGGTCTCTCCCCATTGTCTCACATATGTATAAGTCAAGCTAAACTGTAATTATTCTGCACACTACAGTGCTTATTCATCCCCTAATAAAGGGCTGAGATTGATTGAACCAACTGGATATACATAATTCTTTCTTATTCTGGGAGGCAACTAAGGCTTAGCAATCAGACCAAGAGGACAGACAATCTAAGGATAGGTGTTTAAGGAACTAAACCACTTTCTTATTTAACTAGGTCTCACTAGAATACCAAGTAAGCTCAGGTAAGATCATGTGTCCAACTGAAGTGGCACTTCTACAAATATAATATTTAATGCAGCACACACACATGCAGTTTTTCATTCTGTCAGTCTGATGATTATTTCAGAGATCTTGAAATAATAATCTATAGTATAATATACATGACCACATTAAAATGGAAAAAACTATATGTGCCCACTTTGCCCCATGGATAGAACTGGAACTAGATCTGCCAACACATCTTATTTTGAATAGTTTCTATAGTATGCACTGCAGATGGCACAGTTCAATACTTCCACCTCTGAATAGATATTCCTTGTCAATATATCTTATTTTCACTTTTTCTTTTCACCTTACAGTTTCTAGACATGATTCATGCATAATGTCAGGCATTTGGCTTTGCAGTTTATTGGGGATTATTATTTTGTAAGCTTTGAACATTATGCTCAGGGCACACATTTGTTCCTCACTAAAATTAAAATAAATATGAATTTCATTCCTTGCTAATGATTATTGCTCAATCCATTTTCCATTGTAACAAATTTCCATTACTGCATTTCTAAATCAGCATCAGTACTTTTCTCTTCCAATAACCATGAAATTAAACAAAGCATCTATAATTCTTTATCCAACAGTTCTTCAGGTTTCTCGGGTAAACATCCTCTTTTCAGCCTATCTCTGTTTAATAGATAGTATCTGGTCTTTGTTTTACTTTTAGAACACAGTTAGGCTAACATCCTGTGCAGCTTCAGTTTTACGTTGTACAAGAACTTAATGAAAATAAATTCCAAGGCTTTGGATTTTGTGATTTTTTTAGCTGATCTTTTACCATACGTTTTTGTCATGGAATTTCTCATAGTCATACAATGTACTTAATAGTTCCCTATTCATTGGCACTTGTCTGTTTTGAGTATCTGCAGCTGCTTTTATACCATAGGCAGGTCTATTCTTTTGAATGGTGGCAGCCCCATGATATTCTGACTGGTGACTAGTTGTAATACAGCTGACTTATTTACATCATTGTTTATAAATTCTGGTCTTTCTGTAGCTAGCATCTTAAGCATTTCAACACACTTTTCCTTTCCATAGATCCATTGTTCAAGTTATACCCTGGTCTAATAGATTTTCAGAAGAACATAGTTATTTGAGATATATTGAGTACAAATATTGCAAAATAATACATGATTCATAAAAGGCTGACTAAAATCTGCCTGCCTTTTGCAATTAATGTTCACAAAACTAGATTTCCTTTTTTCTTCATCAGGTTACAGTTCCACCAATGTTACAATATATCCCAGATATATAAAACTTGTGTCTGCTATTTGACCGATTTTTAATGGAGATAAGTTATACTACTCTTCAATTGTCTAACCCAGCACTAATAGATTATCGGTTATGTTTACAACACTGTGCAAGCCTTCAATTGTTTGTGCAAAATTTGTTTTGAATTACTTCTAATATTGATGGAATACAAAATGGAATTCTAAGGAGTCTCTCTCTTTCTATTGACAGATTAAATGTGCACAGTATGAAACTTGCTTCATCTAGATTTATCTTTCCAGAGCTATGGTCTGTGTCTTGTATTAAAATATAATAAGCATTTGACATTGTTGATATTACATCTTCAACTGTAAATGAGACTTATCACTTTTTAACATTAAGTAATTCATATTTTGCAAGTAAATACAAAAGGCAATTTTTTTTCACAGTACTCACCCATTCTGTTGGGTCTAATTCTTTCTAAGTGGCAGCTAAGTTTTTCATTCACTGTATATTTCATCGGAGTATGCATGCATAGGATATTGTCCTGTGTGTCTGTTATGTGATATTTTCCTGAAAACTACTTCAACCTGTAAATAAATTAGTATATTCATGCAGGGCATCATTGCTATAGTTCTGCACAGTATCTGCAGTATAACAATAACTGCAAATACGGCAAGTGCACAGGTCAAAAAACCCAAAAGCAATCAGAAAAGAGGCCAGCACTCAAAATTGTGGAAGTCCATGGCAAAAATTTATTATAATAATGACACCATAAGGGTAACGTGAAACCACAATACCCAACAAAGAATCAGACTAGTTTCAGCTATAATACCCTTCCTCAGTGTAAATGAACAATACATAAAACTATACAACAATTTATATGCATTCTTCTTACAAGCATAACCATTTCATGGGCTAATTATAAATGCTCATTCAAACCAGGGGGGGACAACCCTCCCAATTTAATAGTCCAATTTTTCTCTATTCAATATAGTATGCCAACCCATTTTATTGATCCTGTCTCTTTGTATCCTGTCTATAATAATAAATCTAAACCATGCAGTGGTATGTTTCACAGAATGCTTATACAAAGCTCCTACCTGATGTCACTGATGTGTTCTGATATGTGTAAATGTGATGGATGGGAAGTCTGGCCAATCTAAAAGGTAGAGCATGTACATATGGCTAAGTAGATAATCCAATCAGTGCTACAGTTTGCAAGAAATTTAATGTCATAAACAGCTGTATTTTTGCTAGAAAATTCTTTGGAGTTAACAATACATGAACAATGCATACAATGTCCACAAGAGACACACCCACATAAAGGTTCCCCAGTAAGAGTTAATTGTTGTTTGGAACTAGTGGGCTCACAGCATTGTTTATAAGTACTGAAATGAGAACCCAATGTATGTCCCCTTTGAAAGGAGAACAAGCATTTAGAATTAAGTATGTCAGACAATCTGTGGTCTGCCAATATGTTCCAGTGCTGATTCACAATATTCCTAAGTAAATTAATATTTCAACCAAATGTAGTAACTAACCAAATATCTGAAACACCCCTGTGATGTTGGTCCTGATATTGTAATAAATTGTTTCTGTCCTGCATAGAAGCCCAATTGCTGGCAGAAGTAATGTTATCATATCTGTACCACACTCATTTGAAATCTGTTGATGAGATCCTGTTTATAATTTTCAAAAGAATCCTGAGTTGAGCAAATACGTCTCATGCGTAGAAATTGACTTAGGGATTTTACGTATGATATGACATGGATGGAAACTGGTGGCATGCAGTAGTGTGATATATTCTGGGTATTTATGGTATACTTGGCTGCCAAGAGTATTGTCAGTATTTCTAGTAACTGTAACATCAAGAAAATTAATTTGTTGAAGTTCGTAGTTGACTGTAAATTGAATTCCCCATTTAATACCATTAAGATATGTTCATGTCAGAGCCATGGCCTCAAGTTCAATGCCAAAAAGTGCAGTGTCATCCCCTTTGGTAAAAACTCTGTACCCATGAACTACCATATAGGCAGCAATTTACTTAACACCGAATGCGTGATAAGAGACCTTGAGACCCAGGTCAACAGTAGTCTCTCCTTTGATAGTCACATCGCCACAGTAGTCAGGAAGTCTTCTATGTGGCACACCTCATCATAAAAGGGTTCTCATCCAGGAAAAAAGAGGTCATCAGTCCCCTCTACTCGACACTCATTAGACCCATTATAGAGTACAACGCCCCTTTTGGAATGTACCTCACAAGACATCTGCAGCAGCTGGAAAGTCCACAGAAGTACCTCACAAAGAAGATTACTGGACTCAAACAAATGCCCTACACTGACCGCCTCAAAAAACTCCAGCTTTACTCCATAGCATATCGCCTACTCCAAGGTGATCTCTGCCTAACATATAAAGCTGTGTCAAACCCAGAGCTGTTGGACATGCTACACCTAAAGAAATCCCAATCCCTCTGAGCTACACGCTCTAGGGACCTAAACCTTGTCACCACAATAAACAGGACATGCTGGAGGGATAGATTCCTATCCCAGAGACTTCCCATACTCTGGAACAGGCTACCCATCTATGTCAAGCAAAGTTCTTCATTAGCACTCTTCAAGAAAAATCTTGATGAGTGGATGGGAAATAGGAAATACACCCCAGGGATCACTTCTGTGTCTCTGCTCGACAATGGCACAGGAAAATAACTTTCTTGGGTGGCATAAGCCAGGGAACCTTGTTGGCTAGGCTTACATAGGCCCTTGGGCTGATAGCCCAGTACCTATCTATGAACCTATTAACCTATAAGATATTCTACAAATTCTTGTAAATAGTTGATATCTGCCCTCAAGATCATCCAACAATCATCCAGGTAACGCCTCAATATATCTATCTCATCCAAAAATATGTTGTGACTGGGGTCATAGATCAGTTGTTCGTCCATGAAGGTCATAAATAGGTCCACATAAATGTGAGCAAATGACGCCCCCATTGCAGTCCCTTGTACCTGCCAATAACATTTACCATGAAAGTAGAAAGCATTTGTAGTAAGAACATGTTCCGCCAAGCAAATCAGGAAAGTGTTAAACCCAGGTGGGTACAACTCAGCCCTATCAAGCCAATACTGTAGGGCTTGTAAACCTGCCCAAAGCGGAATATTAGTGTACAATGCTGTAACGTCAAGAGTACATAAATACCACCCAGGATCTAACTGCATGTCAGAAATAACCTGCAAAAATTGTGTAGTACTTTGTATATGTGATCTAGCACAACCTAACAGGGGTTTCAAATATTGAGTCAAAAATTGTGAAAGGGGTTCAGTGAGAGAACCCCAACCTGAAACAATAGGCCTGCCTGGTGATTTATGTAAATCTTTATGAATTTTTGGCAATAAATATAAGTACTGATGTTTTGGATCCAGCCTAGTGAGGTGGTACAAATCAGAATCCATAATGATACCCTCTTCCAAAGCAAGTCGAAGGTACACATCTATTTCATGTTTAAATCTGAGAGTGGGTTCAAGAGGCATATACACGAACCTAAATCTGCCATCCATCGGTTGTCTTTGAGCTTCATTGTAATACATTGTCCAGTTCCATCACCACAACTGCTCTACCTTTATTCACCGGTAAAATCACCAAATTTTTATTATTTTTTAGATTTGCAACCACCTGCTGTTCAACCTTTGAGAGATTATTTGGCAAAATTCGATAGTCACTGGTCTTAAAATGTAGATCTTTGAGTACATTAGTCTGAAACATAGAAACATGTTTATGCATGGGGGCATGAAGGTGGACTTATGAAATCGAAATTCACTAGTACAAGAATTTGACAGTTCAGAACCAAAGTGTAGTCTTAAATTAAGTAGTCGTCAAAATGAAATAACATTCTGAGCCAAAGAATCTTCACGAGTAAAGAAACCAGGTACAAAGTTCAAACCTTTATTTAAGAATTTTAACTCTACATCAGTAAGAGGTGTAGAAGATATGTTATGAACATTGCCTCTGCCACCTATCATGGTATCATAACCTTCAACAAGGTTTCGACGTAGCTTACCCACCCTATGTTTTCTTCCACCCCTACGTGATCTGCCCCTAAAGGGTTATCCAAGCTACATCCCTTAGGGGTAGGTGAATCCTGAGTGTGATTTGTGTCTATATCTGAGGTGGAGGATGATTCATCCCCTGAAGTCCCACTATTGGTGAATTTGGCCTTCTTAAGAATAGATTTAGTTCTCTTCCTTTTGTGTGTAAAGGATTTGGTATCTGAATTCCCAAATTTAGCATTCTTTGTTAAACCAAACAGTTTTCCCCTTTGATAATCCCCCATGTCCCTGTTAAATTTGTGTATCTTTTTTTCTTTTAACTGTTTTTCAAGACTAAGTAATTCTGTAGTTAATTTATTCAAACAGGAAACATAAAATCATTGACCTTCATAAATTCCTCACAAATTGACCTAACTTCAATAATACACTGATCAATGGAACGCTCATAATATGATGTAAGTATATCCACAAAGCCCATAGAAGACTTTGGTTAAGCTTGAGCCCACTGTTCAGATAAACAATCATCAATATTACTAACAAGGTGCTGGATGCGCACTCTCAGATCCCTAGGGGTAATGCCCTTGGTTTGATATGTTTTGAAAAACTTTAAATGCCATACATCGGTTCTTAGTATCTTCATACTTTTGGTTAATTTCTGAAAAACTGCATTACAGGCCACGGCTGGATCATTAGTGGTCATACCTGCAGTATTATCACAATTGGGGCTTAACACAAAAACTTGTAGGTCATCCTTATCCGCTGAGAGTCCTTGTAAAATAGTAATAAGGTCCATCATATAAAATATGATTGGCCAATTGGTATTCATAACCCAACTAAATAGATGGATATATCACAAAGTTATGAAAATAATAAAATGGGCTCTCAATCAATTTAATGAGACAATCTTAACTAATTATAGTGTTAGTGCCTGAAATAACCAAAATAATGCTTAACGGATATATCAAACCCAGATGTAAAATGGCATATTGATAAAGCAAAATTAATTAGCTAATAAGTGAAAACTTAATAGCTAGAATGATGAAATATATTTTAGAACCAAAAACTGAAATACATATTTTGTTAGTCAGAGGCAAAGACTGAGACACACCTAGAAAGGTGGTCCTAATGTTCAACCCTAAAAAAACAAGAATATGATCTAGCTCAGAACTACTGCTCAAGATGCCTATACTTGGCCAGAATCAAACAATATAGTACAAGTTACAAATCAGGCCATATATCAGACCTAATGATATAATTAAGGTCTGTAATTAATGAGAATCAAACAACAAAGGAAATGGCACTATGCATCAATATATAAAGATATACATGTTAATAATCACATTTCTTACTCATAAACAGTTAATACATCAGTTCCAATCAACATGGAGAACAATAATAGCCAGAGCATGTGGTTATTAATAAAATATATAAGCAATATGATGAGAAAACACTCACCATACTTAAATATGTTATGTCTTGATGTCAACAAATTAGAATCAAAACATTCCCATACAGTTGTTAATCTGGCGCCAAGCTACATTCCCCTATTAAATGGCATAAACCTACATAAAAAAAATTCTAAGCTTGTTTCCCCCCCCTTTCCTGTAACGAGTCTAGTCCAGATACAAATTTGCTGTATCCAGGAATGTGTGTAAGCCCTGAGTCCCCAAGCCTTTTTGTGCTGGAGGGAAGCCTTCTAGCTTATCAGTGGGAGTGGTAAGCACTAGGTAACCTATCTACCACATAAAGAGTGATTTCTGGGCCTAGAAATTGTAGTTATTGGCCCTTTGGGCACTTTCTGATTTAAAAGTCTGCATTTTCACTTGAACCCCTCTTTCCTTTAACTAGTCTAGTCCAGATACAGATTTGCTGTATCCAGGACTGTTTTTAAGCTTCTTAGCCCTCCAAGCCTTTCTGTGTTGGAGGGAAGCCTTCTAGCTTATCAGTGGGAGTGGTAAGCACTAGGTAGCCTATCTACCACAAGAGCAGTGGTTTCTGGCCCAGATTTATGGTTTATTGGCCTTTTGGGCAGTTTCTTCCATCTCTTTCAACTTTCTGGCTTAAAAGTCTGTGTTTGAGCTTGTTTTCCCCCTTTCCTGAAACTACTCTAGTCCAGATGCAGATTTGCTGTATCCAAGACTGTAAGCTTATGAGCCCTCCAAGCCTTTCTGTGTTGGAGGGAAGCCTTCTAGCTTATCAGTGGGAGTGATAAGCACTAGGTAGTCTATCTACTACAAGAGGAGTGGTTCCTGGCCCAGAAATTGTAGTTTATTGGCCGTTTGGGCAGTTTTTCCAGCTCTCTCAACTTTCCAGTTTAAACTCCCACATTTGCTCTTGTTTCCCACCTTTCCTGAAACTAGTCTAGTCCAGATACAGACTTGCTGGATCTAGGACTGTTTGTAAGCTTCCGGTGCCAGAGCCTCTCTTCAATTTTTCCCTTAGATCTACTATTTCTCTGCTCTCCGTCACTTATACTAGCTTATTAGTCTAGCACTTTACCAGACTTCTTGTAGCAATTATTGTAGACTAAATGTTCTACAAGGAAACAAATCTAGCACTTCTTATCAATGCCCACCCCACCAGGCATTTCTAAAGGTCAGTTCCCTGTGCTTTCTCCTATTAACCTGGTGAACTTGGGCATCCTAAGGCAATGTAGCAAGTGCCTCATGTACACGGACAACCCTCTCCTCTTACTTTCTAACACTCAGACTTGTGAGAGATGTACTTATATATCAAAATTGGAAGCCACGCACTCTCCAACCAAGACCGGAATAGCTAGTCAAGAGGAGAAGGTGAACACTTGCACTACACCACATGGAACACATAGCCCTCTGGAACACACACCAGCACTGCCTCCACATAAAAACACAAACCACAAACCCACCTTCGCGGAGGCTCTCAAAAAAAAATCTACCCAAGCAGCAGAGCCCTCCAAGGCAGAAACGCACTCCACCACCACAACACAACACTAATCATGAGACATAAATCTCCTAAACAATGTGCGACTCAACTGAAGCCCCTAAGGCAAAACAGCATGCCCAACACACTAGTCATAGGTGACACGATAGTTAGGCACACTGATGTCCCACTCACTAGGTTGAATAAGGAGAAGGTAACAGTCAGCTGCCTGTCAGGTGCCAGGATCTGACACATAATGCATGCACTCAGGTCACTCAACAACAGGTACAGAAATGACTTTGCCATTGTACCTGTGGGTGTGAATGACCTGAGATGTACCTCCCTGGACTACATGAAAAGAGACATGGAGGAGCTCTCAGATTATGTAGCCCAGGTGGGTATGACCCTAGCCCTGAGCAGCATCCTAACATCACCCAAAATGATACCACAGTATAAACAGAAAATGATTGATTTCAACAATTGGCTAAGTTTCTGGTGTCATTCTAAGGTGATCCACTATCTGTCTGCCTGGGATGACATCATTGACAGACCTTGATGCTTTGCCAGAGATGGCCTGCATCTGTCACACCTGGGCTTCTGGATACTGGCCAAAGTTCTTGATACCTCTATAGTGCCTTTTTAGGCAGTGTTCCAAAGACCAAATTACCACCATAGCAGCTACGAACAAATGCAATCTGAGGGTCACGTTGCTCAACGCTAGAAGTCTAAATCTCAATATGCACTCACTCGAGGCACTCCTTAAAATGGAGAACATCAACATTTGTGCTGTAACAGAGACCTGGTTCAAGGCAGCAGAAAGCACCCCTGTACTACCAGGCTATAACTCATTCCACACCTTTTGGCCCCAGAACTTAGACCAAAGCTCCAAAGGTGGTGGTGTCTCCATATTCATAAAGGATGTGCACACCTCCAGACTGGTAGCAGAATATAAAGCATCAGAGACACTTCAGGTGCAGCTAACATTGGGTAAGACAGAGATTCAGGTCATAGCCTGCTACAGGTCCCCAACATGTCTCAAGACTCGCACTCCATGTTCCTAAGCTCCCTGGAGAATATTAGGGTCCAACCTAACACTCTCGTACTAGGCAACTTCAACTACCCCTCCATTAACTGAGTAAACTACTCATGTACCAATACACTTGCCCAAAGTTTCCTGGAGTTCATTAATTCCAGTGCCCTGGACCAGCTTGTTCTTACCCCCACTAGAGGTAACAACATCCTTGACCTGGTCATTACTAACATGGGCGACTATTGCTCTGCACCAATAATCAGCTCTTCCCTGGTTAGATACAACCACAAACTAATCACCTTGGAAATCCACATCCCTCCTACCACCCCAGCAAAGGTAACCACCATGAAAAACTTCTCCAAAGCTAACTTTGGAATCCTAAAAACAGAGGTGGCTAACTTCACGGCACCTATGAAATGGAGAATAGTTATGTGACTGCAGAATCATACACCAATGCACTGTACGAACATGTACACAAATACATGGATCTCACCATACCCAATAGAACCAAGACACTCTCCTCCAAAAAAAAGGAAGCCAATCTGGTGGTCCCCTGCCATAAACAAACTACAACAGAAAGAGGAAACTGATGTGGATTAAGGTGAAGTCCCAAGACTGGAAAAACTACCTTATCTGACTCAACAAAAAGTTGAGATCCCTCATCACATCTTCTAAAGCTAGGTATGAAAACAGAATTGCAGCAGATAGTAAAGACAACCACAAGGCCTTCTATAGTTATGTAAAGAATCTCCATGGCAATACCCAGATTTGCTCTGAGCTACTGCACAATGGTACCTCCTATACCAAGCCAACAGATATTGCCAGTATACTGGCTGACAGATTCAGTGCCAACTTTACTCCTCCTCTCCCCCCAAAGGACCAATCACAATACCAGTAGATTGCCAGTCACCCAGTATTACTGCTGCACAGGTTAAAACAGCACTGTCCAAGGCCAAGAATACAGCTTCTATGGGATCTGACAATATCCCTGGTTGTGTTCTACAAGAACTACAGAGAGAACTGGCACCTCATCTGTGTGCACTGTTCAATCACAGCCTCACCTCAGGCTTTGTCACTGCCAAATGGTGCACTGCTACACTTATCCGTCTTCACAAAAGAGGAGTGACTACAGACCCTGGGAACTATCACCCCATTAGCCTGATGAGTCTGATATGCAAAGCTATGGAATGCGTCATTATGGACCTAATAAACAAGGATATAGGGAATCCCCAAACTCTGGATTCCACGCAGTTTGGTTTTGTGAAGGGTAGATCATGCCTGCTCAACTTGGTTGACTTCTTTGAGTCAGTCACCAGAGCTGTGGATGAAGGCAAGGTGGCTCATACAGCCTACCTTGATCTGGCCAAGGCTTTTGTTACCATTCCCCTCTAAGGAATCATAGAAAAACTCACTAGGCTTGGCAACAACCCCTTTATCACTAGGTGGGTTGCAAACTGACTCACAGATAGAACCCACAGTGTGAAAGTAGCTGACTCCAAGTCAGACTGCCGATTAGTCACGAGTGGAGTCCCACAGGGTTCAGTCCTGGGTTCTCTCCTGTTTGATATCTACTTCTCTGAAGTCCAGGCCAACACGAAGGGACAAAGTTCACAGACGATTGCAAGTTGGGAGCTATTATTAACTCCCCAAGTGATGTTGACATCCTACAGAATAGCCTCACTGTGACCAATGGCTGGTGTCAGAACCATGGCCTTAAGCTCAATGCCAAAAAATGTGTTGTCATCCCCTTCGGGAAAAACCCAGTTCCCATGAATTACAACATTGATGGTAGTCCAGTGAACACAGAAGATGTTATAAGAGATCTGGGAACACAGGTTGATAGCAACCTCTCTTTTGATCACCACATTGCCACTGTGGTCAGAAAGTCCTTCTATGTGGCACATCTCATTACTAAGGGTTTTGCATCCAGGAAGAAAGAGGTCATTGTCTCCCTCTACTCTTCCCTCATTAGGCCAATCATCGAGTACAATGCCCCATTTGACATGTACCTCACGAGACACCTGCAACAACTGAAGAGGCCACAAAAGTACCTCACAAAGAGGATCCTAGGCCTTAAACACTTGTCCTATATGGACAGACTCAAAAATCACAAACTATGCTCTGTCTCATATCGCCTACTTAGAGGTGATCTCTGTTTGACTTACAAAGCCATGTCTGACCCAGCTATGTTAGAAATGCTACATCTAAAGAAATCCCAATCCCTCCACACCACATGCTCCAGAGACCTCAACCTCATTACCACAATTAACAGAACATGCTGGAGGTACAGGTTCATAACCCAGAGACTGCCCATGCTATGGAACAGACTTCCCATACATGTCAAGCAGAGCACCTCGCTGACCCTCTTCAAGAGAAATCTTGATGAGTGGATGGGAAACAGAAAATTCACCCTGGGAATAACACCAGTGGTTCTACTCAACAGAGGCACTGAGAAGTAAGGTTGGGTGGCACTATGCCAGGTTAATCTTATGGCTAGACTTCTAAAGGTGCCAGGGCCATTAACCTAGTACACACCTATGAATCTATGAACCTATAAGCCAAACATATTTCACAAAAATCACTAGGAACAATAACCAGTGATGTTTAGCAATCTGCATGTAATAATATATGTCCTGATAATAGTATTATTTATCCAAAATGAACCAGGAGAACACTAATAGCCAATGTGTGTAATTATTCGTAGAATGTCCAAACAATATGATGAGAAAATGCTCATCAAAAATGTAATGTCCAATGTCCTGATGTTCACAAAAAAGGACCAAATAAATCCCTCACAGTTGTTTACAACACACACCGCTACATTCCCCTGTTAAATTACATAAATATTCATAAGCCAAAACTCAAGGGAAACAATAATAGCCAACGTGTGTATTATTCAAAAAATATCCAAACATTATGATGAGAAAACTCACCAAACTCTAATGTCCCAATGTCCTAAAATTCACAAATCAGGACCAATTTAATCTCACAAAGTCATTAGTTGCATGCCTCGGTACGTTCCCCTGATAAATGGGATTTGTATTCAGCAGTCAAGAAGCTAAATAAAGCATATAGTTCAATATATGAAAAAATACGTACAGACATAAAAACTGTAGTTGAATACAAAAATCACCACTGCTAAACACTGGGCTGAGGATGTAATCCTATATGCAAATCCACTTGACTGTTCTTCACTGAATGGACCACTCCAACAGAAGTTAAGCCCGCAGTGATGGTTGCAAAATGCTGAACTAAAAGGATAATCCTTCATAAACAATAAGCATATTAGAAGCTCAAACAGGCCTGCCCAGTTTCGGCTGAAGAAATGTCCACACCCGAAACACAACCAGATAAATGTGATAAACATGATAGGCAAACTGTGATACTACCCACTGCATATGAAGTTAATCACTCAAAACAAAGGAAGGAGACATTCAAAAATTCAGAATGCAGCTCACATATATCCACCACAGATATAGACGGTAAAGGAACCACACTAGGAGCCAACAGCAGGAAAGAGACGAAACACTGCAGTATAACAATTCCCACAAGTAAGGCAAGAGCCTAGGCCAAAAAACCCAATAGCAATCAGAAAAGAGGCCAGCACTCAAAAGTGTGGAAGTCCATGGCAAAATGTGTTATAATAATGACACCATAAGGGTAATGTGAAACCACAATACCCAACAAAGAATCAGACCAGTTTTGGCTATAATAGCCTTCCTCAGTGTAAATGAACAAGACATAAAATTATACCAGAATTTATATGCATCCTTCTTAAAAGCATAACCATTTCATTGGCTAATTATAAATGTTCATTCAAACCATGGAGATCAGCCCTCCCAATTTAATAATCCAATTTTTCTTTTTATTATTCAATATAGTATGCCAACCTATTTTATTGATCTTGTATCCTATCTATAATAATAAATCTAAAGCGTGCAGTGATATGTTTCACAGAATGCTTATACAAAGCATTAGAATTTCTTTTATTTCTGATGTCACTGGTGTTCTGATATGTGTAAAAATAATGGATGGGAAGTCTGGCCAATATAAAAGACAGAGCATGTACATGTGGCTAAGTAAATAATCCAATCAGTGCTACAGTTTGCAAGAAATTTAATGTCATAAACAGCTGTATTTTTGCTAGAAAATTCTGTAGATTTAACAACACATGAACACTGTGTACAATGTCCACAAGGGACACACCCATATAAAGGTTCCCCAGTAAGAGTTAATTGTTGTTTGGAACTAGTGCCTGTGACTGTCCAGTCCCTGGTTTGCAGAAGCACTGCTTATTTTTACACTTTGAATTTGTTTACCTTTTCCTAACTTCATGCAAGCCAAATCACCCAAACTATTAGGACAATTAACTTCTTTAACTGCTACAATTTGAAAAAAGATCTTATATTTGTTTTTTTTTTTGTTTGTTTGTTTTCTAAATTCCCAGCATTAGTGTTGACTTAATGATGCTACCACATGGCCATAGTATGTTAGTGTTATGTGCATAGTTCTTTTTTTATAACATTATATTCCAAATCTTCAAATGTTTCTTCAGACAAGCCAATAGACATTCCACCTCAGTCTACATTAAATTCATACTTATTTTTTGATGTTCAGCATGGCTTTCCAACAGACTGACTTCCGTTCATATCTCAGTGTGTCTAATGCTTTTTAAAATTTGATTATATCAGTACATTTCACTTTAACAATAATAACCAGAGCTGCTTGTTGTTGATGTTCATTTTCATGGTTATGTTCAACAACATGCAGAAATTTTTAAAAAATGCTTGTCTTTTTCTTAATATCTTTATAAAATGTAATCTCAAACACAAATTCTAAAAATTAATTAAAAGCAAAACTATTCATATTGTTAAGGTTTTCATCTACTGCCACTGGGCTTGAATTTTATTTGGATTAGTACCTCTGCTCTCCATTTATGTTTCAGTGAATGTTCAAATGACTGTTTATTAATTCTATTACTCGTGCAATACATTATCATTTTTTTTAATTTTGCATTTTATTATTTGACTTACAATTTATTTTGCATATACCTGTTTCCTGAATTGTTTATTTTAACTGAGAAGTACTAGTTTCATTGGCTCTGGACACATGTAAAGCTTTGTATAAGGTCAGATCTGTTTCATTTAATAGTCTGCTTCTTGTTTCATCATTTGTATTGCACAAACTAGTCTGTTTTTTATTAAAAATCATAGAACTCACCACATTCACAAGCACTGCTTATTTTTAAAGCCTATTATCTTAAGCATCTATAGTCCCAATAGGACCTTGTGCCCATGTACAAGAAGAAGAAGAAACAAAAAAAAAAAAATATATATATATATATATATATTTTTTTTTTTTTTGTTTTTTTAACATTTGTATCTTCTAATTTGTCCTGTTATCACCTTTTGTATTTTTAATTGGATGTATTATGACTTTGATATGTCTATTTTATGTCTTTCCTGGAGCTTTTCTCCCCGGGCCTCTACTGAAAATGGACATGTATCCAGCTAGACTAGCCCGGTTAGCAAATGTAAAATAAATAAAATAAAATAAATGTACTGAACATATAAGAGATAAATGGCAAATTATTTCTAGTATCAGTTTAATTCCTGAATGCCTGAAGTAGTTCTATGTTATCTTTCTCCTCTTCAGAAAATTAAAAGACTTACATACCTTCAAATATCATTCTACAGTAATGTATAGTAATGCAATCCATTCTACCTACCAGGCTTCTTAGCTAAGGATAAATTAGCTGGTATATCTGGCTCCAAGGAGTCTAATGTTCTGGTAAATTTCCATGAAGTGAAAACATTTCTAGTGGGTGCTGCTGGGCCATTTTTCTCAACAGAAAATTACTACTTCTGCACTTTCAGACACATAAAGTTTTGAAAACAAATGTATTTCTTCATTTTTGTAGATATATTTTAAAGTTATAGCAAATAATTATTTACTTCTGACATTATGTAAAATATAAGTAGCATCTGGATGGTGAATAAATGAGACAGAGGCACTTGAAATGTAGCTAAACTTCATGTGGTGTTTATTAAGATTAAACTTTCTAGAAGCAAGGGTGAACCACATGATATGCAACTTTCATTTAAAGATATAGATCTCATATTCTGCATATCATGAGGTGCCTCATCTTATATCCGAGTTATATGGAATCCTGCCTTCTCTCTTGGAGGCCACAAATCACTTTGCAAAAAATGGGGAATGAATACAGAGAACCGACACTGTATTTTTCAGTTCTTAAGAGATAACCCTTATGTGCAAGTTCAATGTCAGTACATTAATAATATAGTGCACCATTACTCTTTTGTTCCTTATGCCCCTGCTGTCTGTCAATCATCTGCCTCCTCCCAGCAGATCAGTCTTGTTGGTCCTCATGATCTCTGCAGGAGTAAATCAGGAAGGGCCAAAACATAGATGGCCATCAGGAGTGGTTTGATGTTTTTGTTGTTTTCTCTCTGAACCTACTGGCATGTACCAGGCAAGGCACTGAGGAGACATGCATTCAGCTGATGGCAGAAGACATTCTGTCATTTCCACGAGGGGCATTCCATCTAAGCAGCCCCACTCACCTTGAAGCATATGCTGTTTTCTCCCCTGTCACTTCCAGGGAGTTAGCATTACCTAGTTTTCTCCTGAATGCATACATTCTCAACTCTCTGCCCGAGAGATTTTGTCCCTTCATTCTTGCCCCTTCCTGCTGGCTCCTCCAGTGCCGGGGCTGCTAATCAAAACACAGTTGTCTGGATCACAATCAGAGCTCTATCCCTCTGTACTATACAGCCAAGCATTATAGCCCAATTACTTAAGATAAACTCTTCCATCATGGGTTACTAAAATATTTAATAGTAGGAAATCAGTTAGGGAGGTCTGGATGAGTTTTTGTAGGATCATAGGAAGTTACTAGGCTAATGGCCAAAGGGTCCTCACAAGCCTAGCAAAGCTGTGCCCTTGTTTCCACAATAAGCACCTATTGCCCCTGAAAAGATTTTTCTTTAATCAATGAAGCTCTTAGCAGATGTCAGAATCAAACCTTGTACCTTGTGCAAAAGAGGCAAACATCTTCACCATTATGCCAGTTGGTCTCCACCCGTTCACATCTTCCACTATCTATTAACAGATAATGATTATTTTATAGACTGGTTCATCACCAGAAGAGCTGATATATTTACTTTACCTAAGGCAAAGCTACTAATCTTCAGTGACTATTGATCCATTGCTTATTTTTTTTTAAGGAATCTGAAGGGTAATCATTAGAAACATCAGAACTCAAACTGCACAGCCCCAAAATGTAGAAAATGAAACACTGAAACTCTGGACGTACATATATTAAGTCTGAGATTGCCATTTCTTAGAACATCCCCTTTTCTTTAAATTATGGAGATCTTGGAGTTGGTATATATATAAGTTCTGGAGTGCGGGGGATGTGTCCACCATAATAGGGTGCAGAGGGGTGTGTCCCTGAAGTTTTCATTCCTTAAAAATGCAATTATCTTTATACTCTACTCTTCATGCTGGGTATGTGGACTGGTGCTTTATTACATTAAACAATGCTGCACTGGAATATTTTATGGAGATCTCTTTGATCCTGTGCCTGCCAGTCACCAGATTGTCTTGATTAATTAGTCCATTGGGTCCCTATCACTGGGAGTGAAAGTCAGCTGCAGCCATCAGTAATAATTCAAGATTTTTTTTTACTTTTTCTCCCCTACTTCCTCTTGCTTGTACCCTATGACAGTCCAAGTGTGACTGTGAAATAGGCATCAGCGCTACACTAACTCTGTCGCTTTCCCAATGAGCTGGTGGCAGTAGAACTGCCCAATCCATTCACAGGCAATACCACACAGTTGTTCCACAACCTAACAAAACAAAAGAGGCCTCCTTTCTGCATTATAAAAACTGAAAACCACATATAAATGCAGACATCAACAGTTCCATGGCCTCCGCCAAGGAGTGCAACCAATGTGCATGTGTCCAGAGCATGTGTCCCCTCCTCTAGAATGGGCAGGGCCATCTTTCCTGCATGCACCTTCAAGTGCCTGAGCCACTATTCAAACTTTGGTAACCTGAGCTGTTGTAACCATTATTCACTTATGCCACCAGTTCAGACATGGAATATTTTCTTAATGTCACACTTCTTGTATGGGATGTTTCTCCCATACCAAACACTGGTGGTAAAAAAAAATTTTCAGAGAAAAAGGATAAACTTTGACTTTTAGGCCACGTACCTTAAGAAATAGAAATCAACAGTTCAAAACACCAAAGGTGGCAGTCAACCATGGCAGATCTGGGCCTGATGAACATATCTAACATTCTAAAGAGCATAAAACACATTCATAAGTGTTCCTCATGTATATATCATAAAAGTTTCACTTGCATGTAGCATTAACCAAACTGGTAAAATGGAATATGACTCTGTAAATTAAGTATAAAGGGACAATGGTAAACTTTGACCAGTGTAAGTTAACTAAAGTCACAAAATCATATTCTGTAGCGCACCTAAAATTAAATGATATTTCTAGTCACTGTAGGTAGATTGTTGTGCCACATTATACCTCTTTGAACAGGCAGGCTATTGAATAAAACACTAAATGTTGCAGTCCTTTAATATTCCGCATGAAACAGCTTGAAATGGTAAAATTCTTTACCAGGAAAAAGTATATGATTGGCAACTTTGAGCTGTTGAGAAGGACTTCAGGAACTGCCATTGTATTCAGTTTCTTATAGTTTACTTACATATGACATCTCTTTTGGCAATAAAACAATGTTTGATCCAGTTCTTTTTAAATGTATATCCCAGGAACTCTTAGTTGGGAGAACTAACACCATATGAGGAAACCTAATACTATTAATAACTATTGCTACCAAAAAAAACAGATACTTTAAAAAAATACCTTTGAAGATTTTAGAATAAGTTTCTCTTCAGAATAAAGTCACTCAATATCCTTCAAAGCTATTTTGATATAGATATAGATACAATTAATACATACATATATATAAATACCAAATAATCTTGAGATTACAGAGATCAAGCAGGCCAGTAGGTTGTAAGCTTGGGATTCAAACCTATGAATCAGTTATGTTACTGTACACTAGTTATAGTGATAAGCTCATTTCATAGCATCACCTTATACTACTGACTCCATTATCTAAACACAACAGAATGTGGTAGCCTCGCAAGTTAATCATAATCTTGAACAATATAGGCTGTTTTCTTACCCAACATTTTTTTCATAAGAAACAGTATGACAGCTGCTACTGTGTTGTGTCTTGTGAATACCATATTTAAAATTATAGCTGGATTCCAGCTGTCTAATGAATATTACAAAGATTGTCAGCAGCAGGAGATTAAGTTTTCATCTAATTATTCATATTCTGGCTGGTCCTGCACTAAAGTGGTTCTTGAGCTACTTGTGGAACAGATCACTTGGGGTGCACTTTGACCACTTTCTCCCAGCTGCATAAAACTACAGCCGGAATGTAGTAAGTGAGACTTTTACATTTCTCCATACTAATTTCTTGTGTTATTTTTTTTCCTCATACACCAGTGCCATTTTATGCAGATGTCATGGACTTTCATGCTCTGACAGGTTCTTTGATTGCATCAAAGATCATGTTTCTAAACATCTGACTGACACAATACACTGGTTCATTAGCCATAATTCTGATATTTACTTTAGAAAGTTAAGAAAAAAAAACGTTATGTGAAACACAAAATGATGCTTGCCCATGCAGCCTCAAAATGTAATATCTTGATATTAGACAGCAAAAGAAAGAGGCCTTCTTACACATACCCATATTTTATGGCCGGGCTTAACCTCTCACTGTCATGTTCTTCACATGTATAAAGAGTGACCAGTAAAATGACAGTTTTGTTTAGAACTTGCTATAAGGTTACTAGCTTTCAGAATTATAAAGCTAGGAAAATTCTGAGTAAAAAAGGCCTCCTGTCAGCTTGAATATGTTTCTTCCAGTCACTGCCATGCCCCTGTGTCTGCTCTAAAAGATCTCTGAACTGCTCTGAGAAGTGTAAAGATTTCCGGCAACCTCTCAAAAGGAAAACAGTACTGCCTCTCTTTGAAACAAAGGCTGACTATTTACAATCCAAACAATAAAAGTTGATCCTAGATGTTCTAACTTACAAACAGCTGTATGCAAGCAACTTTTCATCTGAATTAAAACTGCGATTTGAATAATGCTAAAAGACCTGTCTCACCTCTTCTACTGCTGTATTACCTTTGTTACAACAGAATTTTGCTGGAGACCAGTTCATCTGCCTCTTTTATGTACATCTTCTGTAACCTAAGGACCTCACATATCAGAAGATGCAAGTCACATGGTTGTCTGTAAATCAAACTATACACGTGGACAATACAGCTGAGTAATGGTGCAGCTTAAATACCTGTACTTTAGTGGCATGTGACATGGGCCTGTATTACTACCTTGATGCATCCAAAGATGGTTCTTATTAATAGTTTGTACTTTGCGCAGGCAGTATCTTAGTTCTAATGGCATGCTAATATGAGAACTAAGATATTGCCTGTGCATAAGTAATATTGTAGTTCTTATGGCATGTTTATATAAGATATCATACTGTGTTATATATAAAATTAATATTCTGCATATTTCTCTGTCCTGTTTATTACTGTGGCTATGCACTACATGAATACTCGGCTTTTGCTAAACCCCACTAAGCTTCAAAATGCATAATAATAATAATAATAATAATGAGGTTGATGATGATGATGATGCTGAAAGAATAGACAGTAGATTAAGAAAATATAGTAGAGTGCAACAGAGAAAATATAGATTTTAGTGATGTATGAAACAGTAATGGACAGGATGGCTTTACTATCTATATGTGAAATCATAGAATCATAGACACTACAAGGCAACTGGGCACTGTGGCCATTCACACCACATCGGTACCCCTTCAGACCATACCTCCTTTTCCAAGGAATGACAGAACTGACATATCATGGCTGAATTTGTGGAATCCTATCCAGATTTCTAAGTCCTATGTGAAGCAAAATAGTGTGCCGCATTACTTAATTTACAGTGGAGGTTTGCTCTAGAGAAGGGATTATCATTTTGTAACAAATCTGTTTTGATACCATGTTTTATTTATTTGTTGAAGTAGGATTTTGTCCCAGGTTCCAGTGTCAATGTGACTGTTTAATTTGTGGAGATAAAAGAGGTCTTGGACTACTGGGTCCCCAGTGTCCCAAAAGGCAAGGCACAGTTTGCCACTAGAGGAGTCTATAAGATAATAAATAAAGGTACAGTCCTTCCAGACTCTCCTGGTAGCACTTGTCTTTTAAGCCTGTGATCTTTTTAGTTAGGTATCACTTGCAATTAAGGAATGGTAAGGAATGGTGTCAAGTGAGAAGTAATAGGGAGAATTTATCTGTGCTTATATAGTTTAAATTGGAAAAGTTGTTCAGTGATATGGAGGTTAATGGAAATGCAGGGGGAATTATTGTAGGGATCAAGCAAAATAGTTTGGTTGATTTGTGGAGATGAGTTAAAGGTGATCATAAAGAATATGAGAGTATACTGGTCTGGTTTTAGGTGGGCAAAGACTGTCTAGAAGATGTAAAGATAGTCATTATTTGAAAGCTGTGCATGTTGGTTCACGGCAATGTGATATCAGCTGAGGATATTATCCCCAGGGTAAGCATGATTTTGTATCTGAGCTATTGGAAGTAGTGGAAAAGGTGTGGGTTAAATAACATGTTGAGGGGAGTTTTAAGGGAGAACATGGATGAGGGCATGGACGATTTAAAGAAGTAGAAAGGGTTAAAGTTGCTTAGTGGGGAGGTTAATGGAGACAAATTGATAAATACAGAAAGTAAAAGACATGAAAGTGAAAGCCTTGAAAGGGGATTTTAAGAATGTGCTGAGTAGCTTATGCCAAAATAAGGATAAAAGAGAGGATAGATGTGTGAATATTAAAAAGTGCACATATTAAAAGAAAAAGAGTAAATGAAAATAGAGGGTTTAAATATTAAAAAAATGTGCACAATTAAAAGAAAGAGGTAAATTAAAAGTAGAGGGTTTAAATACTAAAAATGCACATAATAAAAGAAAGAGAGACATGAAAGTGGAGGGTTTAAATATTAAAAAATGCACATAATAAAAGGAAGAGGGAAATGAAAGTGGAGGTGCTGGAAATGAGGAGAAGGGTATTTGATGGATTTAAAGGGATGTGTGGTGGCATATATTGGTGTTGAAGCTGAAAGACCAGAATGAAGAAGCAAGGATTGAAATTGTGGCACATAAAATAGTGAAAAAGTAACTAAAATGCATGGTTTTGCTTGAGCATTTGTGGGAATTTGTAAGGATCCACACAAGGGCCAGGGAGAAGGGAATATGAAATAAGAATATAAAAAATCATGAGATGTGAGCATAGTACATTTCTAAAAACAAGTTTGGAAAAAGGAAGAACGTGTCTATAGCGCAGCATGGCACTTACAAGGGGAAAAGACTCAAGAAAGATGGATTCCAGATACCTTTCATAAAATGATAATGTCAGATAATAGTTATTGTGATACTTCCAAAGAGGAAAAGAAGGAAGGGATGATCCTGGGACTGTTCCTCTCAGTGGTACCTGATTTTGCAGAATGTCCCTGACTTTACTCATATTTTTGCCCTGTCTCTTTTGAAAGTTTTGATTTTCTGCTAAATAATTTTGCAGAGTCCCTGACTTTGCTCATATTTTTGCCCTGTCTCTCATAACAATTTTGATTTTCTGCTAAATGACTGAGGATTACAGTCAGTTAATAATGCAAGAAACTAGAGTTTCATACATGTTGCTCAATTAACTTTTATGTGAATTTGAGTCATATTTAAAAAATTGTTCCTGATTTTGGACTTTTGTTTCCCCATTAGTTTTGGCTTTTCCCAGAATTCCTAAGTACAGAAATTGAGAAGTGTGCCTTGGATACACACAAAATGCTCAGCAATGTTTACAATATTATAGTAGCATGGTGGTTACTTCAAACGATCTTTAAGTCAGCTGTGGATTTTTCTTTGGAACAAGGAACACAGTACCAGAATAACTACAGAAAAACAATGCGCTTCATAATGCTGGAAGCAGGAATATAAGTTCCATTTTAAAACTTCTGGTTTTGAGTGAGTGGAGACATTTATGTTTATGAGAGCCCGGTTAGTATTAGTTTGTGCATAACCAACATGGGAAATAAATAGGTTATATAGCCTACAAAAACATTGTCATAATCAGCCGTTATAGTGCCTGCTGCAGTGTGCTTCAATGCAATTCTAAATCATGGTTGCTTCCTACTGAGCCAACTACATTTACTTTGTATATTCTGATTTTTAGTAGAGTGAAACAAAAATACTACAAATTAGACATGGGGGGAATTTAATAAAGTCTATATGGACTTTTTCTGTGTAAGCATAATGGCACACTGCTTACATGAAAGTAACAGTAAACAGTGCTGAGTGGCGCTCACGAGTGTGCCTACATGGAAGTGTCCATGGCATGCGAATCACCTGATAAGCAGATGAAGTACATACAAATGAGGGAGGTAAGGGATGGTAAAGCAATCCAGGAACAGATAGGCAGTCCTGCAGACCCCGTGTTGGTGTCCATAGTGTACATGAAAAATTCAGTGCACAGGATGTAAAAAGTACAACAGGGTCCATAAAATGGCAGGTAGAGGGGCAGAAATAGCATAGCAGACAGATATACATGCAAAACTATTCACCATGTGTCCAAAACCATATGGAAAATAATTTAAAATATATATTTTTTTAAATAATCGAGGTATGTTTGCATGGTATGTTGCAGTGTGTAAAAAAGCTGATATGAAAAAAAAGTAATGTAAAAACCAAAGTTATTAGTATCTGACAGTAATGTATTATAGGACCCTGCATGTAGTATCTACAATGGTGGAATGGTTCTTCTGCTAAGGAGGCAGTGCCTGGAATTGTGTTGTTTCCAAGTTGCGTGCATAGATCCCTATGCAAATGAACTGGGGTTACTGAATAGCACAAATGGGTATCCATGCCCGCAGATCCCACCCGTGTAGGTACAGAACCATGTTGGTGTCCACAGAAGAGGTAGATGACATCAAAGGGGGTGTGTCTGAGGACTTGTAAGCTTATTGGAGCTCAGCGGTGCCTGTTTGTGTGGTGCAGTGCTCTGCTGAGCAGAAGTCTGTGTACAGTGTCTACTAAGCTTTGTTTACCTTCTAAGCATGTGTTTCATTGGATTTGAGCATGTTTGCATGGCACACCACCATACTGACCATGACCTTTCATGGGGGCATGCACACTGACTGCTGAGCATTGTTTATCTTCGTGGCGCATGTTTGCGTGGAGTGCCACAGTGCTGAGAAGGAAGGCTGTTACAAAAAAAAAAAATTGGCTGAGAAAGGCAATGATATCTTAATTACAGATATCTACTGTTTAATTTAAACTAGTGTTAGTAACAGTCCTTAATGATTGCTTGTCAGGTTGAATGAATCAGAGGTACCCAATCACACAGGCTGCACCTACAACAGAGCACTATAATTATTGCAGACACCCTATGATCTGATTTCACCCCATACTCTGTACCAGTGGAGTACAGACTTGGGAATTTTTCTGAAGGATTGCTAGGGGCTGCTGCATGTCTGCTACAATTGTATATGCTAGATGCTGAGGTCAATGCTGCTGCTGATGCTGCTGACCATAGGCCTAGACTGAGAAGAAGAAGAGTGTTCAGGCCCAGGGTAACCTTCCAGGAGCTACATGAGCTGGGGATTGTAGAGCACTACAGGGTGGATAGGGACATGCTACAAGAACTCACTGAGTTCTGCCAACCCCAACTCAGACCCAGAGCCAACAGATGGGGAACCCATCCCAGTGAAAATAAAATATGTGTAGCTCTTAGGATATTAGTGACAGGTACTTTCCAAAAAACAGCTGGGGATATGATGGGGGTCTGACAGGCATCAGCATCCAGGGTACTCCACCAGTTCCTAGATGTCATGCTACCACATCCCACTGCATTTATTTTCCCCTCACCCCTGAGGTGAGGGCCAGCAGTATGCAATACTTCTACATGTAGCACACTATCCTGAGGTAATGGGTGCCATAGATTGCACTTATGTGTGCATCAAAGCACCACCTGGTGAGAAGAGAAGAATCTACATCAACTGCAGGGGGTATACCTCCATCAATTGCCAGGTCATGTGCAATGCCCAGGGCATTACCATGAATGTGTGCATGCTGGCAGCCCTGGCAGTTATCATGACTCCCATATCTGGCATGCGTCACAGCTGTACCAGATGTTTGCTAGCAGGGACATCCCAAACATCCATTTACCGCGGGAGGCTGGCTACACACTGCAACAGTGGATGATGAAACCTATCAGAAATGCACAAACCCACTGAAGAATGCCATAATGAGGTACATGCACAAATTAGAAGCACCCTAGAGCATGTGTTTGGGCTGCTGAAGTCACAGTTCCAGTGTCTTGATATCTCTTGTGGAACCCTGCAGTACTCTCCAGCCACATGTGCACACATGTTCACAGTATGTGCTATGCTACAGAATATGATCCTGCAGAAACAGCTGCAGCAGAATCAGCAAAGGGAAGGGATACACAGCCCCCCACCAGTGCCTAGGTCACCACAGCCACACCCACAGGGGAACTCTGAGGAGAAAACACCTGAAGTTGTCCCTGTAGGCAGAAGTGTGTGTGGCCAGTATGCCCTGGCCTTGGCTAAGAGACAACACATAGCACATGCACTGACAACCTAGGGCCCTAGGGACTGACACCTTACTCCAAATCACATACATATTAGTAAAAATTATGCCAGCCAGCCCACACAACCTGTACCTAACCATGTATTGGCTGTGTACTGTGTGCATCAGACAGAGGCAGCCCTGAACTACAGGTCTGCCAGCTGCTGAATTCACAAGGTAAGTCACACACATATTGACCACTTGTAAGGGGTACTAGCATATGGTAGCATATGTATGGACCTGCCGCGTGTATGCAAGGGAATATAGTGGGCTAGTGGGCTACTTGAGAAGATCTAACAGCCACTTGGGACAACAGGTACTCTCTCCAGTAGTATGTGCTCCATAATATGCACTAGACCACATGGCTGACAAGTCCACTACATTATGCAAGAAAGATGGCAAACAGTGGGGTCACATGACAGTCATACAACTGTTTATGCCAGCAGAGCATAGGCTTCTCGTCCCCACCACCAACACATCAGTGTACCTATACAACTGCTGTAACAGTAAATCTGCAATGATATATCAGCAGACCAGCCAACTGCAGGGCAGTGGCATAGAACCTGGCCACATGATCTATGTTTCACATACTGCAGAGGTGATAATGTATGTCTGTTGATTGTGTGATGAATAGTACATCTCTGTCTGGCAGCTTGTGTGGCTCAGTAGGCTAAGGACATTAACATGGATGATGATGTTGATGGTTTGAATCTTGCAGTATCCACATCTTTTGCATGTGAGGTAGTTGTATGCTGGTGTCACCACAGACTGTCATGCCTCTCAATTTATTACTGCATGAAAGCTGGAGAAATTCAGATAGAATAGGGGGACACAGGGTCAAAACTAGATGCAGATATTCACAAGCTCTGATTCACCTAGAAGATGGGTATTATGAAAGCAGATTGCATCAGTACAGCATATCTGAAGGATATACAGTCCAACACTCAAATGCTTGTCTGTACTACATACTATTCACTGACTCTCGTATACAACATTTTACCAGAACACCACAAATGTATGAGGAACAAGTCAAACATTTGGGGTGAAATGCTGGACATTATGAAAACAATATGTACAGTGAGGGGCATACTTCTCAACTGTACAGATTTTTGCCTCAAATATTTGATCTGTTGTTCATAAAATTGTGGTTTCCTGGCAATAATGACAGGCATTTGAGTGTCAGACAGCATACCCTTCAGAAAATTTGTGCTAAAGCAAAACCTATTTTATTACCTTTCTAAGTTTGTAAGTGCAATATGAAACAGTTGCCCCTATGTTTGTGTATTTGTCCCACCTTTACTAAAGGCTTTGCCCAGATTTCTTGCTGTAAGAAGTTGAGAGGTATGGTGAGAGGTATGCATATTGTCACCCTGTCTGAGGTGTTACATCATGTACCCCAGTCACATATTAATTACAGCACATAGCCGGGGAATGCCGTGGACAATGTCAGGGAAGTGCTGTACTGCAGAAACAAGTGCAGCTGCCAGTGTCAGTGGCACACAAAATCCAAACCTGGAGTGCAGGTAGCTGTACCTTGAAGTCACTTTGTAAGTACTGACAGTCCCATTGGGCATGCTCCTATACTTAGCCAACTTGAGTGGAATTCTGTCGTCTCATCCTCACAAAGACCTGCTAAATGGTAATACATCTGTACATGCAGACAGTTACCTCTACATATCTGTATGACACTATCCCTCTCCCACATGCCAATTATATTGATCAGTATGTACCCCATATACATATAATACCAATATATATATATATATATATATATATATATATATATATATATATATATATATATATATATATATATATATATATATATATATATATGGGTCCCATTCACATGGTCGACATTTCAGAATGTCAAAGACCATATGGCCAAGGCCATATGATTGACATTCGAAATGTCAACCATGCGGAACCGGCATCTCCGTACAGTGCAGAATGGAAAGATTTCCATCTTCCGCACTGTAGTGCGATCTCAGAGTTGGTATATTTAAGTTACGGGGGGTGTGAAGGTAAGTTGTTGTTGTGTTTTTTTTTTATTACATGGTCGACATTTTGACTGTCGATTATATGGTCTCAGCCATATATTCTTCGACATTCTGAAATGTCGACCATGTAATATATATATCTATCTATATCTATATATATATCTAGCTATATATATATATATATATCTATATATATACACACACATATATCTATCTATATGTGTGTTTGTGTATATATATATATATATATATATATATATATATATATATATATATATATATATATTTATATAAAATATAGCTGTATATAGCACAATAATACATAGAATTTTGACATATATCTACAGACGTCATTTGCATAACATACACACACAACAACATTTATAAAGACATCCCTGTTATACACACACACACACACATATATATATATATATATATATATATATTTATATATATATATATATATATATATATATATATATATATGTGTGTGTGTGTGTGTGTGTGTGTGTGTGTGTGTGTGTGTGTGTGTGTGGAGATGTATGAATTTATGGATTTCCCTGCATACCCTTGGAATGTTGAGGTTATCTGCACAGATCAAAACAGTTGCCCAAAGGAACCAAACCAAAGCTACAACAGTACATAATCCACTCACCCACAGACCCCTGTGCCTGTGGAATGTCACCTTGTAGACAGACACAGGTGAGCTGGTGTACTGTAAAATGGTTCAATGCATGCTGTGGGCAGGCCATCTTGTTCCTGGCCACATGTTTGCCTATCTAACTGCAACCAGCCACATACGGCCATACTGTTAACTGTACATACATAGCAGGAATAGTGACAGGTACCCCACTCCTAGGACACTAGATATAATAACAGTACCAAGCAATATCACTCTGCAGGCCGCACATGCCATCTAACATGAGCCTACCTTGCAGACTCCACAAGTACTGTGCCTGCAATTACATGTGCGACAAATGTACTCTGTGGCACATGCAATAAATACTGTGAACTATAGTGTGCAATAATAGATAGGTAGGCATTCTAATCTCACATCAGCCAACTCAGTGTGTGTTTGCAAATATATCCTCATGCAGCACTAGGGACGTTTCATATGGAACGTTCTATATGGGCTATCCCTATGCAATGGTTATGCATTTTATGGCCCTGTGACTAGCAGCTGGCCAATACATTGCCCTCCTCTACAAGGCCTGCTGATGTCATCCACCTTAAGAGCACTGGATGACACTTTAATATGAGATAAACTCTGTGACTCATGTGATAAGTACTGCAAGCTATAGCATGTAATAATAGATAGGTAGGGGTTCTAATCTTACATCAGCCAACTGTGTGTGTATGTGTCAATATATCCCTATGCAGCACTACAGACATGACCTTAAGGGCTATCCCTGTGTAATGGTTATGCACTTTTTGGCCCTGTGACTAGCTGCTGGTTCTAAATTTCCCTCGTATACATTATCATAACAGATGTCCATCACCTGTCTGATCCAGACACAGGATATTTGTAGACATGTCAATGACATCACTACACCTTCTAGATTTGCAAGTTCAGATAACCCAGGTGACATATGGCCAGGGTAGCAGACCTCATCTTAAACTATAAATGCAGGAATACGCTGACTGCCCCCATTGTCCCTGATAGACTGTTCTACACATTTGCATCTAGGGCGCCATTGATGTATACTGCCATACCTTGCTGATGCAATATTTCTGCTGTGCTCCCATGCCATCCTGTGACACTGTATTATTACCATGAGTCCATAGTGTATCCCCTCAGACACTTGGAACAGAAACATACACAGGTCTGTGACGCAACTGTCATTCTGTTACACTACTGCCAGTCCAGCATCGTACAACAATGATACACAAAGTGTGCTCTGTAGTCATGACACATGCCAGTATACAGTACCTGTAGTGGCCCACAACAAGTGGCATGGCATAACAATACTGCACAACACAAGTACATGTCAAGTGATACAGACACCCTGTGCATCAGACACATAGTAGCATTGCCCTGCATCAATGGCACTGATGGCAGGGATGTGGCACAGTGATTCATCACATGCACGGGGTGTGGTGTGGGGGTGCTGGAGGCCTAGGCGGTGCCAAACAGTTGACAGCATGTGTTTGAGACTGGAGGGGTGCAGGTTAGATGGGCTATGGAGATGTGCCGTATGTGTCTGTAGGTGACCTGCATGTGACTGTGGTATTTGAGTGTGTGTGTATACACAGTCAAGCCCAATGCTAGCCCTAAACATGCATATGTTGGACAGCTGTGGACTGTACATGGTAAAGTGGACAATTCGCCATCTCTGGCCATGAACACAGAAAGCAGTTCTGTCAGGAGTAGCACTGGCACCACCATGCCCAAGGTCAGATGCCGTGCTAGTACCTGACGGTGACTGCAAAATGCTGGGGCTATGTACTCAGTGGGATCACCTAGGACCACATGGCCATGGCCTGCCACGTCATGGTGTGGACTTCCCTCTGTAATGCTGGAGGTACTGCCACTACAGCAGAATGGCTGTTTATGGCCATGTTGACTCTCAGCAGATGGTTTTGCTGCTAGATGTCCACGTGTCTGATGCCCAACTCCAACCATATGTTCCATCACAGACAATGTGCAGTCCAAGACAGACACTGTTTCAGTCCACCGTTTATCCACTGCATCAGTGAACCATTCCAGGGTGTCCCCAGTGCAGTGGAGGCAGTCATGGATATTAGACTGTGCTGCATCCATAACCCTAACCATCTGTCTGGTATTGCATTCAGAACATGCCTGTGCTTCCATGATGGCTTGAAACATGTGCCGAGTGACCCATGGTGTGACACCTGTGACAGGTGGTGGATGGACAGCAGTCCTCTTAAGACCACCCCTGTCAATCTACCCTTATTGAACCTTGACAGCTCTCTGGCTATGGCCAGTATCTGCACTCACTGATGCCATAGTTGCCACTCTGTTCAATGTTGCCACCCTCTGACTGTCCAATATCTGTGGCCTTAGTGGACTGGGTATGTGTGGGCATACTGACTGTGTGCAGTGACAATAGGGGAAGAAGAGGGATGTCAACCTCTGGGACAGATTCAGCTCCCAACAACCCCACCTGTGCCTCCCTATGGCCACCATCATCATCAGAGTCCGAGGAGATACTGGCATCAGCTTGTGAGGGTGACATACTCCAACCCCTCTGATCACTTATGAAAACCAAGACAAAAGCAGTACATTGCTACCTGAACATTTATGTATGGTAATCCACACATCCTCATACAAATGAGGATCCACAACTGCATTACCAGTCACATATCTTCTCATCTCCACTCCCATGCATAACAGACAACCTCACACCAACATACACATACAAGTCAAAACCTTTATAACATGCACATTAGTCACATCCAGGTAAAGTTGCCAGTGCATTCTGCCTGTAAGGTATGAAATATGACACTATACATGACAGACCTGCACATAAAGCCCAGCACACCTATCTTGAGAATGATATGCCAGTACTAGTTTCACTGCATTTGGTATGTAGCATCTCCCTTTTGTGTTTGAACAGGCATTTTGGAGTAATTGCCTCATGTATACCAGGCTGTGTAGCCACTCATAACTATAAGTGTAGACATGTCGATGGTCATTCCGATACACACCTGTGACTAAGCAGTCTAAGAACCATAGTTATCTGTTCCAGAATGGAATTTACAAATATTCTACACTGTAAACACGACATTTGTATATAGAAAAATATGATAGCCCTTAACTTTCATAGGGTATATATGATCCATAAAAAACTGTATCACACTTATCAGGTACAGGACCACAGACTTGGGCCACTCCTGCCAGACCTATGAAAAGGTGAGCAAGAGGCATTGTCAGCACCAACAAATGTTGCAGCACTACAAGGTAATATGTGCATATATCCACATGTACAGTGGTTACTGTGATACTGGCTGTATTGCTGACATTCTGATCATGTGTGCACAACTATGCATAAACCCTACCCCCCCAATGCCACTAGACCTAACACCCATGTACAGGTATACAGCCTGCCACAATGTATGTATGAATGTATGAATGTATGAACATATGTATGCCATTAAGAATGGCAAGAGTGACAACGCATAGGCAAAACACATTGGCTTGAATCCAGGTCATGGTTTCCAGTTCATGGCTATTGACCATGTACCATTGAAAATCAGGGGTGGCCCATTTTCACTAATTTTGGAGAATCGAGAATTAGAATGGCAGTTGCGTCTGGATGCGTTTAGACATCCTGGACTTAATAGCAACTGCAATATTACCCCTGTGTTGAAACTAAGAAGTTACCTTAGATAAACTACTTGGGCAATATAGGATCCAATTATAGGGACTTATATTTGTTAAAACATGTACATACAATTTTTACTGTCAATGATAGGCTTTGTAGTTACTGTGGTGTGTTTGTGGATCATACACACAATATTTGCTTGTGATGTTAAGTAATAAGTACTGTTGCATTTTTGACGGGTACTACTAATCTGAGTAGTGCTGGTCTGTTGATCCATGTTTTTTAAACAATTTAATAATTCTTAATACACATTTTTATGTATTAAATATTTTATCGTTAAGTGTAGCACTTTCTATTTTCATTAGATTATACGTGCACACTTTTTATTTTTGGTAGCTGGTCTTCTGTATAACATTTTATGGTTTGTTGTGTGTAAGCGCAGTGGCGCTATCATATTGGATTACAACATGCAATACCAACGAGCTTCAGGAAACTGCAAAATGTCACTTCCTGATTTTTTAAGATATTTACGGAGTGTTCTTTTTCCTGTTGTGTTACATTTTCTCTGATGAAGCCGCAGATATCTGTGGTGAAAACGCTTTGCTGTTTTTATTAATAAATTGCGTTAAGGACTTTTTTGAGCTGTTTTCTGCTGACAAGGGCCTCAGTTTCGATTTTTTATACAGCCTGCCACAATGACTGATACAGAGTTACACTGGTGGACAGAGTACCCTTACCTGGATGCTCCTCTGCTGTGGACACTGTGGCACCCACCACCATGATGTATGTTGTGATTCATGTCTGGGAGCTGTTGTGTGTTCCTAGGTTTGTCAGGAATTCCTCTGTGGCTGTGAGTGGATTTTCTGTCACAGACCCTCCACCACTGGCAGCATGATTCCTGGTAACATCAGCTGCCCTTTGTTGTGCAGCATTCAGCATGTCTGTGGCCCATTGTCGGACCTGCTCATAGGTCCTGTCCTGTCAGCCAATCTGATTGATATCCCACACACGGTCTGCCCACAATGCTGTCCACTGCTCCTGATTGTGCCTTCCCCTGGACAACAAGATCCAATGGTGCTGTCTGAGTCTGAGTATCATGTCATTCTCCACCTCTGAGAAGGGGGCATATTTTGGCAGTACATGGTCTCTGAAAGACAACAAAAGAGGAACACATTACAGGACCAGATGTGTGGACATCCAGTATGTACAGATCCAGCACACATATAATAGCCTGCACTATCCACTGCTCCCTCACACGTCATACCCCACAGTCTGGCAACACTCTACATGTGTGGATACCACCCAGATAGTATCAATACATGGGTTTGTCCCTGTGTGCCTCGACAGATTCTGCTGAATGTTACAACACCCAACAGTGCAGTCTACTGCGGTGTGTCCCCTATGGGCAAATTCCCACTAATATGTCATATGGCCACAGCCAGACAATTAACTTTGTACTATTACAACTGTATGGGGACAGTCCAGCAACACCAGTGTGCTACAATGAGGGAAAGCAATACAAACCTGCTGTAATATATATTTCCTGTAGGCATCATACCTTTCAACTATACAGATGTCAGCAGACTGTCAGGATGTTTGCCTCATAGTTTTGGTCATTTTTCCACAAACTTGTGGATCTCTGACAAATATTTAAAAACACTCACTGAGTTTGGGCCTTTGTCCCTCATAAATTATGGCTTTGTCCTGGATTCAAGCTGTAAGAGGTTGACAGGTATGTTAGGCATAGCCGTCAACCTAACAGTGACATATATCAACAGACACAAGGACTAAGCCAAAGTACATCAGGGACATTCAGGGACACTTTTACAATGTTAGAACTATGTATGTGAGACAGTGACTGAATGAGGGGCTGAATTACAGTACATTGTTTGATATTACAGGAGTCTACACCCTTACATATTGTCACTATGTATTATGTATGATCAGGTCTATGTCATATCATCAAAGTGTCTAAACTACGAATGTTATAAGATCGAACCAGAAACCTTGAAGACTGACAATATCGAAGCCGTGGCACATAGACTTCTTTCCCAGGGAAAGAATTTGGTGGACCGTTTCCGTGGCTTCGCTATTTCCCCCACTGTGGTGCGATCTCAGAGTTAGTATATTTAAGTAGGAGGGGTTGGGGGGTGTGGGGGGCAAAGCCTCCCACATTAGAAATAGTTTGTAGTGTTTGTGCATTTCGTGTTTTGTACTGGAACAGCGATATTTGTCCCAGGGAAAAAAAATATTATTCTCAGTCTTCGGGGTATTCAGCTTTTGTGGTTTTGGTTTCGATGTTATAACGTTCGAAGTTTTGACCCTTCAATGTTATAATATAGACCCTGTATAATCCACTAGTTTTCCTACAACAGCCAACCATTGTAGGAGGGACAGAGCTGAGATGTGATTAAGAATCAGGGACAGTTGAAAGGCATGCCTGTAGGTGTAGGACAGCAGAGTATCAATGACATGTCATCACCATAGATCTAAGACAGTCTTACTGCTGTAATGTTTTGCTGGAAACATCTGTTTTACATCAAGTCTGTGTGGCCTAGTGGGTTAATGCAGTAGGCTGTAGGCGAGAGGGGCATGGGTCCAAAACTTGGCAGAGGTGTTCATTTTGTACATGTGTCAGACAATGTAATAAACACATTTAATCATTAAAGCTAATTTAAGCATAGCTAATGTAATAAGCACACTTAATCATTAAAGCTAATTTACACATAGCTAAGTGAAGCAAAGCAGCTAGGCGCGCGGCAATTAGCTCCATGCAAAGTCTCACTAAAAATATAAAGAAAAGAAAAAGGGGGTGATAGGAAAGTGGTGAAATGAGGGCAAGCAGAGGGAAAATATATTGAAAGGCAGTTAGGGATGTGCAGGAAGGGTGTAGGAAAGACCCATAGCTATCCATATCTTGTACAGCAACAGCTGTGCATTTTGACAGATTTTGTAAATGAACTGGACTCTCAAACCCCAGAGAGAGGGGTGAGGACAACATACCTGTGTTGTCAAGTCAATTAGACCAGATTAGTGGTGTCCAGTGGACACGTGTGTGACATGGAGAGCTATGTAAGGGGCGATATTTTTTTTGTAACAGGTGCCCATTTTTTTAAGGTGAGAGTGGAATGTAGGGGAAGCGACATAGGTACATGTGGGGAGTTAATTTTGGTAGAAGAGGATGCATTTGTAGATAGACAAGACAGCAGATAGGGGTGGTGTGTGACACATGAGGGGGGTAAACACCTTGGGTGGGGCGGGTGTTGTGGAACCAAGTTACACATGCCTCCAGACAGCAGCAGCATGACTCATGTGACATGTCCCCACCCATGAGACAGTTAACACTGCTCCTTCACTGCCCCGAGGGTGGCTGTGCTGTTGGCTGGGCACCAGGGCAAGCCTGGCTCACCAGGTTGGCCAACATGCTCTCAATCTGGTGCAGGCAGTGTTCATAGCACCGATGAACAGTCCTGCACACCATGACCAGCAGTTGATCTGGGGTGACTGCAGCCCCTCCACCACTGCTCCCAGGGGTAGGCTGGCCCCCATTCCTTGAGGTGGTTCCACTCAATGCTGCAGGTAGTGTAGGGGCAGCAGAGGGGGCAAAACTGGCCTGGATTCCAGATGTGCTAGGACCCGGTGCCACAGCCAACTGAGGCAAGGTAGGCAGATCACCAGGAACTGGCCTACCTCAATGTGCTGTGGTAATAGAGGTATAGAAATAGGTATAGGTTAGTTATTAACAAAACACTGTTAGTAATAACAGCATGGCAGAACATTGGAAATAATGCAATTACATATCAATGCAAATTTTGTGAAACACAAAAATCAATAACAGAACAGTCAGTATAACAGCATGCCAGTAACAGTTACAGCATAAGGCCAACAAAATAGGTAATTTAACAAGATATGTTAATATGCATCCATTATAATACATAGCAATAACACATGCCCCACAAAACAGTTATTGTAACAACATATGTAAATAGTAAACCATAACCAATAAATAACAGCAATAAATACATGAAAATAAGAAGTGGGGGAGAGAGAAAAGCAGTCCGTTAGTAACATTGATGCTTACTTCCTCGACAACAGTACTACTATTTACTCTACAAGTCTGTATTTACTTTATGTGTACAGTGAATACAAGTCTCCTGTAGCAGATGTAGTATGTGCATACCTCTCAAGCTATATGCATGGGACACTATGGGCCAAATGGTAGCAACTGCAGGTACACACCTGCACAGAACACTTGCACATCAGATCGACCTATATAACTACCAAAGTGTTCTCTGGGCTGAAATGGTGATACTTTGCAATCTAGGTACTCATTGCCATGGCATTCCTTTAACAGGCGGATTATGCAACTACTAATTACATAACTTGAAATTGTGACAGTTGAGAGACATGTATGTGTACAGTACAGACACTAAACAGCAGTCATGCCTTGGTTGGCACACATTGGAATAGAACCCCAATAGCAGTGACTGTGACTGCAGCAACTTTTAACAGACACTCCAGGTATACAGCCATACCAGGATTACATATATTATTTCTGACTGCACAATGCTGAGTTTTCACATTCCTGCTAATGATTTTAACCATCTGGGAAATCTAAACACACAATTCTCTAATCATAATATGGGCTACCTCACCCATTTTCCTGCAATTCCTGTAGAGAGAGACTTTGTGAGCATTACAAGACTGCTACTGTAATATTTACTGCTACCTATCACTGGATTTGAACATTGATTTGTGTTTGACAAAATGTAGTACATACAGAATATTTAACAAACTGAGCTATTGGGTCACTACCTATTACTGCCTGACTGATATCTACATAGAGCTTACCTGGAAAAAATATGACCTGGCAATACTACTATGGTGTTATTCTAGACTGCAGTGACAGTAGAACACATATGCATGACATAAAAGAATAACACAGACAGTAGCTAGACTATATATCATTCTAACAATGCTGGAGTGCACACTTTATTGTTAGTGGGTTGAAATATATGTGAGGGCAACAAACAATATCAGATCATGGAGTGGGATACTTCTTCCATATAACTTACTTACCTGATGTTTGTAGATGACAGAGCATTATGTGAACAATATTAGCCTAGAGACAGCTTTGAATGGTACTGTGTGTGTTAATACAATTAGCAGCCTTTGCATTTGCATTCTACATCTATTACAGTGTTATACTTGACAGCAGCACCTTACTTTACAGCCTGAATGCATACAGCTCTACTGCAATGGTTACAAGACAATCGAGTTGTACACCATGTTCCGTGGTGTTATTGATATGGATTCATGTTTTATTGCAGAACAGTATGCATTATTTATTTCTTTTAAAGCAGCTCTAATTCCACAATTATTGCACTGCAAACTTTATTGTGTATACTTTAATACAGTTCCTGGTATTGTTTCATGTTTTTATTGCACAACAGTTGACATTGTTTCTTTCTTTCAATACAGCTCTAATTCCACATTTATTGCACTACAGACTTTATGGAATATACTGTAATGCAGTTAATGCTTTACCTTCTCTTGCTTATTTCACTACAGTTAGCATAATGCATCTGTACTCACCACACTCATTGCGCAATCTAACCAGGCACTGGGAGTGCGACTTGACGTTACGAGCCCTCTCCTCTGCAGCTGTTGAGAGAAAAGCACACTATTATGCATACCGGTTTTGCAGACATTCAGATTAGATATTGGTGAAGCAGAGGTAAAATTACTTGCATACTTATGGGGCATTCCCTGCCCGAGCTTCTTGTACCCAGGTGTCCAAGAGATCCCCCTTTCTCCGCTTCAGTCATCATGGTGATAACAACACTGCTCACCTCTGCAGAAATACCAGTAAAACTGATGAGTTCCCTTGTCACCCAGTCCCAAGCTTCTGCCTTGCACTTTGAACCCTGGAAACCTCCCTGCAGCAGCCAGTCTTCATGTTTTTTTACTAGGAGTCTAATCATTACCCTGGACTAAAACACAAAACAAGCGAAAATGAGATGGAGCAGTAACAAAAAATAAATCCAACAAACTGTTTTATTAGCGCTTTCAGAGAAGACAGTGCCTCTCCTTCTTCAGACAAAATGCAAGGCCAATTAAACAACTTTTTATAGAAAAAATAAACTCAATCATTCAATTAAAAATTACATTAAGCTGTAATATTTAGTGAAAGGGAAACATGAGCCCACACTCCCAAACGAATAGGAAAACATAACATAACATAACACAGCGATATATTTACATTTTTCTCTAAATGCAATGATGTAACTATTCAATAAAAAATACAAAATAAATATATTGTTGCTATATAAAAATCCACAAAGAAATGGTGAAGCAACCAAGGCATAGAATGTCCTAGTTTAAACATAGTCCAAGGATAAATAAAAGGTAGGTAAAATCCAAGGTAAATTTATTCACTCAGGTAAGTGCTTTCATGATACACATATCACTTCTTCAGACCTTCAAACAAACACTTCCTACTCAACTATATTTAAACAGTATTCAAACCAATCAAATCAAACCAATTAATGCTTGAAATAATTAGCACTTAAAGTAAAACCAGTCATTCTACAATATGTACAAAGTCATACTGGAAAACATTTCAAGTATAGATACATAATAAATATTGTAACATAAAATGCATTAGTTAAAAATGAATAATTTAAAAATGATTAAAATATATATTTAATATGTTTATCTGTCTTTCATTAAAATAATTAAATTTCATTTGAACAAACTCCTATTCTTCAAAACTGGTTTCAAGGGTATTCTATCATTAAGGCCCTTTCCTTTATTAGCTCTTAATCTGATAATCCACCTAGTTTCAAAGGTCTCTGTATGGTTCCTTATATCACCACCTCTCTCATTAGGAATAATTCTCTCAATAACTGAGAACATAACATTATGGTCATTGCCTTCAGAGGACACATGTTTGGCTAATGCATCAGTGGCAACACCATTCCTAATATTTAATAAATGTTCCCTGATTCTAAATTTTAGCTGTCTGTCAGTCTTGCCCACATAAAATGCAGAACATTTCTGACAGACAGCCAAGTAGACCACATGGTTTGTGTTACAGTTGGCTGCTACACTAAAATCATATATTCGCTTAGTGTCTGGATGTGTAAATACATTCTCATGATTTATGTATATGCATTGATTGCATCTACCACAAGGAACCATCCCTTTTACTCCTGCCATATCTTGTCCCTTATTATAATGTGGATAGCATAACATCCTTTTCAAAGATTTCCTGTTCTTAAATATAAAACTTGGATTTTCCCCTACAACTTGTTTGATTTCTGGATTCTGTGTTAATATATTCCAGTTCTTTTTTATCACATTGGTTACTATATTCACATCGCTGGTAAAATAAGTAGAGACTCTAACAGATTAATTTTTATGTTGAGCATAACCTGTTCTATCATTATTGGGCATTGAAAAATAAGGCTTACCCATACTATCTCTCCATGAAGTAGATGCATCCAGGATACCTGAGGTCATACTATCAGTGTAACCCCTTTCATTAAATCTGTGTTTCAGACTAGTTAGTTCTTCCTTAAATTCATTATCCCTGGCTGTTAGCCTTGAAGTCCTAAGGGTTTGCCCTTTTACTACATTCTTAAAGATATGTCCTGGATGCATACTGCTTCTATGGAGTAAACTATTTCTATGGCATTTCTTAATAAACAACTTGGTGGTTATCCCATTCACATCATCCATACTAATCATTGCATCAAGAAATTATATTTCCTGTCTAGAGTATTTCATCTCAAATTTTGGAAAGTCAGTGCTGTTATTAATTTCTGTAGTGAATTCTTTTAACGTTGCATCATCACCACTCCATAACAGAAAGAGGACATCACCAAACTGTTTATAAAATTGGATCTGGGGCCATCTTTCATTAGTAAGCACATTCCTGTTTTCCCATGTGGCCATGACGAGATTGGCATAGCTATTTGTGCTTGCCATCCCAATGGCCACACCATCTTTCTGCTTATATAACTTACCATCAAAACTCAACACATTATTGGTTAAAACTAACTCCATTAATAAGCATATTAGATCTATTTTCTTTCCATCACATGTCCCTTCTTCCAGCAAATATTGTCTTAACAATTCTAATCTGGTTGTATTCGGAATACAAGTAAACAACGAGCATACATCTAGTGTCACTAATAGAAGATCTCCATCTTGTCTTTCATATGCATTATTAAACACATATAGGTCCTGCAAGAATTGCTTAGAGTCTCTTAGAATATTCCTGTTCTTATTTACTAACATTCTTAAATTCTTCTCAACATATATGGAGATAGACTCTGTAGAACAGTTATGTCCTGACACTATAGGTCTTAAAGGAGGTTGATATACATCCTTATGGATTTTCGGCAGACCATGTATGCTAGGCACTAGAGGTTCTTTTACCTTAAAGTAATCGTATAGCTCATTTGAGATGGTATTATCTAATAAACAATCATATAATATCAGATCCAATCGTGATAACATCCCCTCCATATCAGCTTGGCTGATATTTTCATATACAGAGGTATCCTGTAGCATTCCATACATCGCTGTGTCATAATACATTTTATCCATTAAAACTACAGGGACACCTTTATCTGCTTGCTTAATGATAACATTTTTTGTCAGACTGTAATTGTTTTAAAGCATTCTATTCATCCCTGCTAAAATTGGAGAAAGTTTTAGTTCTGTTTTTATCATTCACATTTTCAAATATTTCATTTTCACAAATGTTAATAAAAACATCAATAACTGGATGGCTGGGTGGAATAAATAAACTAGGTTTCTTATATACATTAACATCTTTAGACTCACCACCCTGATTTTTAAAAAGCATTTTTAGCAAAACATTCCCACCAAACATGTGCAAATCTAAAATGGTATCAGTTACCTCAGTCCGTTGTGATGGAATAAAAGAAACCCCCCTTTCCAATGCATTTCTTTCATGTTCAGTCAGATTCCTTGAGGAAATATTTAAAACTATACTTCCTTTCTCCATGCCTTCTTGGATACACCCAGGGCTGGAGTGCTTGTGGGTATTTTCCTTTTGTTGTGGTTCATGCTGTATGACCTGCCTCTCTGTAATTGTCTCTCTGAAGTATTCAGTTTTATTGGAAACGTGTGAAAAACCTGTTTTGATGTACCTTCTTGTCCATCATTTTGTATTCCTGATGCGGCTTTCTTTTGTTGCACTTCCTCGGTGGACTCCAGCCTTTGCCTCTCTTCCACTTTTTCACTCGAGTGAACAAAATTTGTTGACACTTGCTCGATGGATTCCAGCCTTCGCTTCCCTTCCATTCCACCATTTAAATGAGCTGTTGAAGTCATCGCTAAAGGAACGCTAATAGTTGGAGGAGCGTTAGATTTAGTTCTCGCTCCTAAATTCATCTCCTCTTCAAAACTATATATAGTGATGTCATTGCGTTGTTTAGCGTGCCCCTCCCTCTCATTGCTTAAGGTCGTACCTTCTTTAATATGATCATAATTGCTATTTTTGGGCCATACAAAGATGTGCCCTTCCTTAAAATCCCTTTTGTCCCTTTCAAGTTTGTGAAATTTTTGTCGTAGCAGTCTACGTTCAAAAACTGCTACAGATTCAGCTATCGAAGCACATTTCTCATCCACTAATTTATGTGGATACAAAGCAAATAATGATTCCTGTTCAGAAATTACATTGGCCCTTATTTCTTCCTCTTCTTTAACAGAGGATTCCAATAATAGGCGAATATAGTTAAAGCTCAGTTCTAAATTGAGCTGCTGCCATTTACTTAACAACTCAGGTTGCCTTTCCCCTTGATTTGGCATTTTCAGGACTCTGAGTCCTCTGGGAATGACATGATTTTTCAAACATGCTTCAAAATAACATCTCTGTGTATATAGCTTCTTAACCTTGTATAGGCCATCATCTAGTCTATGTGTTGCCCTCAAAAAGGCAGCATAGTCTATTTCTTCATGTTCTATACCATTTCTATCAAAAAAAGTCTCTTTAGATAGCAAAGGATTACCATTTTTATTTAGCAGTTCATGTAGTTTATATGATGCTTTCTTTGGTATTCCAGTTTCTACATTTGGAGAATAATCAAGTTCTATCTCAGGCGCAACAGTTACAGTTACACATTCTTCAGCCATTGTTCCCAACTGTAACCAAAAAATAAAAATCCAAGAAAATGCTAGACAGGAAACAGCTAGGATAATTACTCCACCAACGTACAATAAAGTCATAAAAATCCACAAAGAAATGGTGAAGGAACCAAGGCACAGAATGTCCTAGTTTAAACACAGTCCAAGGATAAATAAAAGGTAGGTAAAATCCAAGGTAAATTTATTCACTCAGGTAAGCACTTTCAAGATACACATATCACTTCTTCAGACCTTCAAACAAACACTTCCTGCTCAACTATATTTAAACAGTATTCAAACCAATCAAATTAAACCAATTAATGCTTGAAATAATTAGCACTTAAAGTAAAACTAGTCATTCTACAATATGTACAAAGTCATACTGGAAAACATTTCAAGTATAGATACGTAATAAATATTGTAACATAAAATGCATTAGTTAAAAATGAATAAGTTAAAAATGATTAAAATATATATTTAATATGTTTATCTGTCTTTCATTAAAATAATTTAATTTCATTTGAACAACCTCCTATAATTCAAAACTGGTTTCAATGGTATTCTATTATTAAGGCCATTTCCTTTATTAGCTCTTAATCTGATAATCCACCTAGTTTCAGAGGTCTCTGTATGGTTCGTTGTAAGTTCACCAAAGCAGATTCAATAAATCCAGGTAGGCACCAAACGAATTCAAATAATTCCTTTATTCAGAACCACAGAATGATAACACACAAGCGCTTTCGCTCAGACAAATTCTGAGCTTTATCAAGTGACACCATGCTGTTAAATCAGGTGTCTTCTATACCTTGAGAATCCTAAATTAATTAGGAAGCACTGCCAATTGACATTTTAAAGAGACTGTGTGCTTTTTCACATATTTAAAAATTCCTTTAAAACAAAATATATAAAACTAGTGGTAAAGTATACTTAAAATAATGCATTGATGCATCTATTACTGCTAAAAATGTTAATAACATAAAAATAAGCAAAACATTGTACACTATTTCCCTGATGTTTAACTTTGTAGTGAAACTTGCTGTGTGCAAAAATCTGCACTTCTTTTGAAAATTGAAATAAGATGGAATGACTTGACATACCAACTGTTGTTCACATAATTGTGATATAAAGCTAATGCCTAATGTGGGTATAATAATATTTTCTTGGCCTTGTTGACAGTCCTGCTAGAAAAAGAAAACAGTGTATCTTGATTAAACTAAACTGTGCTGTGCAATAGGTCATTCCTTAACATAAACTTTGTGTGATATACCATTAAGTAAAAAACATGTCTGTGTGCATGGATACTTGTCATAAATAATTATATGAGGATTGGGATTCAACTCTGGAATACCGAGAACTCCTTTGGCAATTAAAGCTAGATGCTGGAAGACCCCCTGGGCTTCACGGTGTGATCAGTATCAAGCCACTATTGAAATTAAGAAGGGCAAGACTTTAGTTTGATATTCCTCATATAATTATTTATGACAAGTGGTAAAATATTTATTTATATTTATATATATGTATATTTTTTTCTTTCTTATTTAACCTATATGTACAATTGTGTCTAGTGTATTAATTATTTTACACAATTATTTTACACATTTATAATATTGTGGCATTTTTAATGGATTTTTAAATATGTATATATGAATTATTTTGGTTTTTAAGAGCTTAGCTATACATTGATTTTGTGTAAAAGGCATTTATTTAATTATCTACTGATGTAAATTAATTTTCAGAAAATTCCCTTTGGGAATCAACAATTCAATTGCAATATATATGTATGGCCACTAGATGGCAGTTTATTCACTGGTTAATATTTTTGTCACAATCAAGACATTGCATTTTTATATAATTCAATGCATTAACAATACTAATTCCTGTTAGAATATATAAGCAAATATTTATTTTCTAATTATGTATGAGTTTTGAATTATTTTTTAAGGATGTTTGCATATAATGAAATGGTGATATATTAACAAGTGGATTAAGGTAATTTTAAAGGATGTCTTTTTAAATGGTGGTATTAACTTAATTGGTGAATTTTTTAATTAATTTATTGAATGGAGTATTTAAACTAGATAGAATTGCTTAACAAAATACATCTGATGAAGTGTTGAGATACAAACGAAAACGCATTTGGACTTAATAGCGTTTTGGGTGCCTTTCCGTTGCTGTGTTGCTGTGTTGTGGATTTACTGTTGCTGTCGTGGATTAAAAATTATACAAATTTGTTTTGGAGCTTCCGTGGCATTTCCTTTCCTTTATTTTGGATTTACAAGTTTTGTTTCACCTCTGTTTTTGGTTTTCTGATCCTTTTCAAAGATTTACTGTTCTTAAATATAAAACTTGGATTTTCCCCTACAACTTGTTTGATTTCTGGATTCTGTGTTAAGCAGATCCGCTCTCATCGGGACTTCATCGCCAAATACATATTCAGTATTTTAAGACCTTTAGTTGAACAAGAGTCTCAAATTTATAAAGATTCCTGGAGTTTCCTTAATGAGATAAGCAAGATCCCCTTCCATCAAGATTATAGGTTTCGTACAATTGATGTGAAGGATCTATATACTGTTATACCTCAAAGCTTAGGTCTTGAATGGATCAGAGATTTTATGTTGAACAAGAGTCTCAAATTTATAAAGATTCCTGGAGTTTCCTTAATGAGATAAGCAAGATCCCCTTCCATCAAGATTATAGGTTTCGTACAATTGATGTGAAGGATCTATATACTGTTATACCTCAAAGCTTAGGTCTTGAATGGATCAGAGATTTTATGTTATCGAAACAAGTAAATGACAACACCATTTACTTGGTTGAAACCCTTTTGGACATTGTACTTACTAATAATCACATGGCTTTCGATGGGCAGATTTATCCCCAGAAAACCGGGGTGTCTATGGGGTCACCTTGTGGAAGGAGTTTTGCCAATTGTATAATGGCAGACTGGGAGAAAACCTTGTTATTCAACAATAACTTATTTCAGAACAATGTTGCTTAGTACAGTCGCTACCAAGACGATATGTTTCTTATTTGGAAAGGTCCCAGTGCTTTAGTTCCAACTTCTATTTCTAGTATTTCCCTTATGACTGATTTTTTTGAATTCACCTACAGTCTACATGAAGCTAATATTAATTTTTTGGACATTAACTTGTTCAAAGATGTGACAAATTCTAAGTATAAAAGTACCATATATAGAAAACCCACTTACTCTAATTCTTTTCTGCATTTTACCAGCTGCCACCCTTACCATCAAAAAAGAGCTGTAGTTAAGGGGCAGATGGTAAGAGCAGCAAGAATGGTCTCAGATGAGACTGATTTTACAGAAGAATGTGAACTTTTGAGGTCTATGTTTATCAATAGAGGTTATCCCTCATCTATGGTGACTAAAATGATGTTAGAGGTTACCCACAAATGCCAACTAGGTCACTTTAAACCTCTTTTGTCGAGTAACACCAATCAAAGTGGTGAAGACATAGGCAATCAAAATTACCGTAAGTTAAAGAGTGGTGAACAAAATTTCCATATTAGTTTTTTGTGCACCTATAGTTTAGACCATTTTTGAATAAGGGAGATTTTAAACAAAAACTGGGCCTTAATAATTAAGGATAGTGGGCTACTCCAAATGTTCGAGGACAAACCTAAAATAACTTATAGAAAAGGAGCTAACCTTAAAGCAATCCTTGAAAGCATGAATAGTGTCACACATGGTAGGAAGAATGGCATGTTTAGATGCGGGTCATGCCAACAATGCAAGCACTTAAGTACTGAGTTTCAGGTTAACATTAGAGGAAAGACATATAAAATGTATGGCAAGTATAATTGTGAGACAAAAGGAGTGGTTTATTCAGCCTGCTGCGAAGGATGCACTGCTTTTTATATAGGGAAAACAGAAAGAAAGATTAAGCAACGCATCTATGAGCATCAGTATGCCATTAGTAAGAACGATACAACTAACACTCTGGCTAGGCATACCATTGAGTTCCCTGAACACAGGCTTAAATTTGCCATACTAAAACACATAAAAATTGATCAGAGAGGCAGACCTTGGCAACTGCAATTAGCATGGAAGAGCTTTTTTGGCAAATCAGAACAGCAGCCTATATTTGTCCAGGGCTTAATGAACACGTCTCTATAAGATGTATTCTTAAATATCTAGCCCTAAGGAGATAGCCGTTTCTGCCATGGGTTTGGAGTTTAAGGTTTGGTATTATTAGTATAAATATAACTGTATATTCGTAAATAGTGGTGTGAATAAATTGTTGGATTAATTGGTTTTGACCTCCGCTCCCTTTGCTCTACTTTTTTGGTCGGATTATTGGACATACAAAAACGTGTTTCTTGCAAAATATTATATTTATATTTGCTCTATATTTGCTTTACACTTGTCTTACACTACCTGAATGATTGTAAGTAGTATGTAATTTATTTATTAGTAAGTTATTTCTCTACATAATATTTACTAATTTTTATAAGTCCCTTTTAATAGGGTACTAGTTAAGGTGGTACTTATTTTATATGGTTACAATTTTATTTATTTAATTTTTTTATATTGTTTTATTTTTAAGTATAGTCAAGTTTTTGTCGAACATATTGTTCAATACATTATTTAATATATTGGTTAACGTTTTAGCTGGTTCAGTTATATGGCTATTGAAATGGCTATTTAGTTTACATTATAATGAGCCAAATCTATGTTAGATATCTTAAGCCAATAACTTTACAGCATTAATATATAGCAACAATATATTTATTTTGTATTTTTTATTGAATGGTTACATCATTGCATTTAGAGAAAAATGTAAATATATCGCTGACTTGTTATGTTATGTTTTCCTTTTCATTTGGAAGTTTGGGCTCACTTTTCCCTTTTAATGAATATTACAGCTTAATGTAATTCTTAATTGAATGACTGAGTTTATTTTTTCTATAAAAAGTTGTTTAATTGGCCTTGCATTTTGTCTGAAGAAGGAGAGGCACTGTCTTCTCCAAAAGCACTAATAAAGCAGTTTGTTGGATTTATTTTTGTTATTGCTCCGTCTCATTCTCGCTTGTTTTGTGTTTTGTGTTTTCATCAAGTTTTTTCGTTTCAAGTTTGCCATTACCCTGGACTGCAGAATGCCCCAATGCTGCACCCAAAAGCACACACCTTCACCAACACTAGCCATAGTACCCTTCAGAGATAGAACTCCAATGGTTTCTGCTGTATTCCTGTCTACTGAGCTTAATATATACTGTTTCCCATCCTTACACATCATTGGGCAACATTCAAAAAAGTGTTGCTTCACTTAGCACCACACAAACCAGTACAGCTGAGTTGAAAAGTGCAAAAACTCACAGAACTGTAGTCTTAGCTGAGCTTAACAGCACACAAACCAGCCAAGCAGTGCCAAGCAGGGCATAAACATTGGCAGCCATTATCATGTTTATGCAGTGCTTAGCAGGTCTTAGCAGGTCTCAGCAGAGCTTAGGAGTGCACAGTGGAGCTATATTTTAAATGAATCTGCAAAATGTGTATTTTAAAATTAAATACTTATTTGCCTTCCATGTATTCAAACCCTTGACCTACTACACATGGAGCCGTGAGTCTACCCATTAAGCTACATGGATATTCATACAGTTGGTATACCTTTACATATAACACTAAGTTACGTATAAGCAGTGCTGAGAACTGCACCATCCCACACAAACACACTCAGCTATGCATAGACATAAATGTAAATAAATAATTAAATACATCCAGATTCTATTTTTAGATGTATGGATTCTGTTTGGGCATTGCTTAGCATTGCTGTGCTCTGCTCAAGCTAGAAGGTGAACATTATTAAATACTTAAAAAGGGCATGAGTTTTTAAATGTGTCTACTTAATGGTATGTATGGCTAGGCATCTCATGGTCCCCATGATTGCTATCATAGTATTATTCCTATGTTCGTGATGCAGTGCATGTCCACTCCTTGCAATGGTCTACATATCCTGAATGGGATAGTGCATGATTTTATTTTCCATCCTGTGTTGCCTATATCATGACCTATAGTTGCGGACTAAATGCCATCCTTTTGTCTTTGCTGCAATGTATCTTGCATGCTTTGTGTCTTCTGATGCTGTTGCACATGCCTCACTTGATTTCCCACCCTGCCCTGCCACTGCTGTTGCAACTGGTATGGAAGGTCCTGCAAGCATATTTACCTACTATTCCAAATATTTTTGTAAGGCCATGATGTATAGCATTGCACACACAACAAACATCTTAGTGTAGATTTCAGGACTGTATTGCAGTGCCCTTCTTGACATATCTTGGCAATAAACGTATACTTGCAATAGGCTAGACACCCTCATTCACAATATTATGTTTTTTATTATAGTTTCCTGCATGGTCTGAGGATTGTTGATTGGGATCATCATCCAGGATGTAGGTCACATTCAACAACTGCTGCAGCATACAACAACCAACATATACATGTGTGGTCTGCTCCATGCATGCATACTCCTTGAATGTGCAGCTCTGTCCCTGTAGCCTTTGCAGACTGAATTACTAGAATCTCTCACAAGAGCCATTGGTAGATGATAGACTTGTGCAAATGTGAGAGTCATGGAAACTGATAGCATGGTTGCATATACATAATGCCCTGTGCACTATAAACATCCTTGCAGTTAAGGGAGTGAAGCTCATCCTACAGATGAAATGTGGTTTCTCTTAAATGCATGGTGGTGCCTTGACAACAATATATATGCAATCAATGGTGCCTACGACCTTGGGGACGTTTTTTTTTTTTTAAAAAAAACTTTATTAGCAGTGTTGTACCACAATAATAAAAGACAAAGAACATCTTTTGAACACTGATACATAACTGAAAAGAAGTGAAATAATTTAACTCCTCACACCTCCGATATCCTGACTGACCAATGCATAGTCATCTTTGTTTTTGGCTTGCCCACAATTGATATCTGCCTGCTATAAGTGAGACATGTAATGCACAACTGAAAGGAAATGAAACAATTTAACTCCACACACCTCTCATATCCTGGTTGACCATGTACTTCAACAGAGGCAGTGCATGTGTATATCATATGTGAGAAGAAATATTTCTATGAGAAAACTTATTCCTGGAATAAGCTTCCTACAATAAATAATTGTACAGCATTAAGTATAAGTGCATGCTCTGTTGTGTTTAGTACAGGCTCAGAGTCTTGCATACTTATTTCCAGAATTTCTAGCGTTTTAATTCTTTCCATGTCCCTTGTGAGCATCCATGCGCACCCCCCCACCTCCCAAGTAAACTGAGATCATAACACAGTTTACAGCTTCCTCAGGCTGCAGAAATATACTTCTACTCTGTTCTAAGCATTGTTTTTATCAAGCAGTTTTTTAATACATGTTATAGGAAGAAGAAAACTGTATAGCAGTTACATACATGATGACTCACAGTTTCTCCCTTCTGCTCACTGAACATGCCCACACTGATTACCTTCTACTAGTGTGGGAGCCGTTACCTGCTGCTTTCTCTTCCCGACACCATTTCCCCAGTCACTCCCATTCCATTACATTTACAGAACCTGGTCTCCACCCAGAAATCCATCAACTTCCCACCCCTCTTAAAGTCATACACATAGATATTGACATTCCTCAGTCACAGTTTCTCACATCTCTACTACCTTCACCTAAATATCCCCATTTTTCTTGTCCAACCCTCCCATTTATTCCAATAGACTTTCCTACTTTTTAATTTATAAACCCACCCAGTACTTCTCTCAATCTACTTCCCAGTTTTAATAGTTATTTTTTCCTCTAACCTTCACATCATCCTTCTTCTAATTACTCCCTAGTTTTAACAAATGTATTTTACTTTTTACTTTTACTCCTCTTCCTCTCTTATTTTCTTTAATTTCAGTTTTACTCACTCCCCATTAATAATGCTACTACTCTACACAGTTATATTATTCCTCACAACTGCTGCCTTGCTTAAATCTTAGCAACACCTACCTCTATATACAACTCCCCATACTCACGCCAGTCATCTCCCAAATACTACATATCCCCAACTATTAACAGCTCCTAGTCTCTTCTCCTCTGCTACTGGCCACCTCTTTGAAATAAAGTATTATACCCACAACTACATACTCAACAAGCCTTTCCCTAGACCAAAGCTGAAATTCAAACAGTCTTATACATACCAGAAGTGGTCTTTTCACTTAAAAACATGTGCTAAAATCCAACCTTACCCAGGTGCTGCAACCACTCAAGAAAATAACATATCTGCCACATCACAAGATAGTTATCCCTTAAATCCATAATGATCTACACCTGTACATAGATAACAGTAGAAGTGTAAGAAACAAACATAGTGATGTCCATGCCTTGGTATAGTGCCACTCCCCAGATAAACTACTAGCCATAGAAATGTGGCTTAAACAAGAAAATAAAAGACGAAGAAATCCTACCACAGGGATATAATACCTTAAGACTTGAAAGAACCCATAAAAAGTGGTGGAGTGGCCATTATCTACAAGAATACTTTAAAACTCTCTGCCTCATATAATCCCACCCTTACACTTCAATGCTAAAAGAATTATAGCATCCTTATTTCTTCTTCTTCTTCTTTCAGCTTTTCCCAGATAGGGGTCGCCACAGCAGATCACCTGTCTGATCATGATTGGCAGTGGAGTTTTACAGTGTCGAGTTGCCAGCCCGGCACCCAACCTTCCACAGAAGGCACACACACACACACACACACACACACACACACACACACACACACACACACACACACACACACACACGGCCAATTTAGAGTGTCCAATCCACCTGCAGCATGTCTTTGGGATGTGGGAGGAAACCGGAGCACCCGGAGGAAACCCATGTGACCACAGGGAGGACATGCAGACTCCACACGGAAGGCACTCCAGCCAAGGATTGAACTGGAGAACCTCTTGCTGTGAGGTGGCAATGCTAACCACTGCACCACCATGTGCTCACAAAAGCCTTTGCATTATAGGAGATTAATTTCTCTCAGCAAATAATATAATTACTGCGGAAGAACCTCTCTCTTGGGCACCAAACAACATCTCACTTGAGACATTCATTTATGAGACAAGAATATTGATTGGCAAACTATTGACAGTAAAATTTCTACTAATGTCATTATTCTATATGGTTTTCCTCAGATTATTTCAGCTCCCACAAGGTACAATAACTGTGGTAAAGGTGCTGCCTTAGATTGGATTCTCTCTAATGCCCCAATCAAAATCCTCTTAGCAGATGCCTTTACCCAGTACCATAAATGATCACCTACCTATCTGTACAATAAGGTATCATAAAACTATTTGAAAACAGCATCTGTACAGTCTTGCTCATAATCTTTCCTCCTTTAATAAGGGCCAATTTATCACGGCACTACAATCAATCAACTGGCGGGCTCTTTAAACCCTTCCACTTGATGAAGCTGTAGGTCTGTTCAATTCATGTTTCCTTAATATACTAAATGAACTAGCACCAATTAGAACACAAGAATTCAATCAAATCTAGCTCACTGGCTTTCAAAAAGTAGTATATTGCTCATGAAAGAGAAAGACATAGCTTGGGAAAAAATGGAAGCAAGCATGATAAAACCATAGCTGACCATTAGTACCATAAAACATCTCAGAAACTCCATGAACAATCCAATTAAAACTGTTAGAAAGCCTCTATATGAATATAAAGACAAAAAATAACACCCCAAAGGTTTTTGGACTACAATCAACCTGTTACACCAACACAACCTACACCTATTTCATCTAACCATATTGACAGCATAGTTTCCAAAATCAACGCCCACCTCAGGCAGTAACCTCTCTTATTAAACCTTCTACACAGTCTAACATATATTACCTCCTCCCTTGTTAACCCCCAAAATACTTGCACTCAAATCAGTCTCAATTTCTGCAATCAAAATACTATTTCTATCCTAGAAACCTATCACCTTTGCTCTTGATAACATACCATCTGAGTACTTAAAAACTGCTGCTGATGCCTTAGCTTTTCCTGTCTCTGTCTTTATCTACCACTCTGTCAGAGAAAACTATATCCCAACTGTATGGGAAAGGGGCTACATTCTTCCTCTCCATTAAGGTGGAAACGCAGATGAGCTCTCAAACTTCAGGCCTATAGCCATACTGTCTCCACTCTCAGACTCTAAGCGTATCCAGTCTCAAATTCTTAACTTTCATACTGACAATTGCCTCCTATCCCCGGCACAATATGGTTTCTTTTCATAATACATGTACAACTCTCTTCAGTTTTTATAACATTTGTTAACCAATATTAAAACTCTGGGAACTTAGTCTCAGCACTTTTTACTAGATTTATCCAAAGTTTTCAATATAGTATTCCACCACAAATTGCTTCAAAAATTAGCTCACCTAGGAATACATAAAGTTCACCATCTTGGTTCTTCAGCTCTCAAGTAGGCAACATGCAATAAAACAGCAAAATTACATTTCTTCTTTCCTTTCCATTACAATGGGTGTCCCTCAAGGATCCATTTTAGGCCCCCTGTTGCTCAATATATTCATTAATGATCTCCAACTAGCTTCTAAATAAGCCTCTATCATACAGTATGCAGAGAATTCAACAATCATCCACTCTGTTAAAAGTTTCAGTAAATTAAAACAACTGACCCAAAAGTCTTTCTCTACCATAGAGCCTGACTGTCTGATACACAGCTGCTCCTTTACTCTAAAGAAACCAAACTGATCCTATTTTCCCAAAAGCATTCAAATGACTACTCTAGGAGACTACTGATGAAAGCTTAAATTTAGTCATCACATAATACAAGCAGTAAAAACACCCACCAAAAGCTAGGTACACTCTATAGAGTCAAACTATACGTTACAGATAATGCCAGAAAAAATAATGCTCAGCCGCTTCTCATCCCTACACTATTAATGCTTCTCCAATCTTGATTAACCTACAATCTGCTCAACTCTCTCTCTTAGAACAGTGATATAAGATGACAACATTTCCCGCCAGTCATCATCATTATAGGACACATCACTGTCCAGCATTAAGAAAAAATGAGTGGTTAGAGCTAAGGCATTAACTTACACTTTCCCAGCTACTCATTTCCATAAACTTATCTATTAACCAGACACTTCCCTAAATTTGAGAACTATTCTCCAAATGTGTAAGCTGTGTAGGCAACTGACAAAAGGTTATTAACTATTTCAAAAGCCAACAACTCATCCAATGATTCTGTGTATTCTTTTTTTTTCCTTGTGAAAATTTGGAACTCCCTTCCTGTCAGTCTAAGAAACAAAATAAACACCAACCCTTTTAAGGTAGAAACAAGAGAAATCCTAAAAGATACCTGGTTCTGTATGATAAATTTCCTGCTCCTTACTTCCCCTCTTCTTTCCAAGAACTATACCCTTAGTTATTGGGCCAAAATCTCTTCCTTGAGCTCTCCGTCTTTTATCTTTTACCGATCCTAAAACCAATACTAACACTCAGTGTTCCTCCTTTTCTCCCTTTCTACTAAGTTCATTTTCAAATATGTTCCATAGCCCTGTAGAGGTTCCTGTTAATAATTAATGACACTCTTCTTTAATATTCAATAAACTCTCAGTTAACCAGAAGCCAAGCAACCAGCACTCTCAAGCAACCGGCAAAAAAATATTGAAGAAATGCAGTACAATTTTCATGTGTTGCACTTTCTGTTTTCCCCCTGCAGAAACATACCTTACATTTTTAGAGTTTTAGAGTTTTAAAAAGGAAGATAGGAATAAATTCCCTCTCTCCCCAACCTGAGAACAAGTCAAACCAAACAAATAGTATAGGGTACAGTATTAGTCAGGCCTATTTTTAATAGTAACTCTCAAGCAACCAGAAACTACAGTTATCTGGCATCTACCAATCCCCATGGATGCTGGTTAACTGAGAATTTATTGTTGATTACCACATCAACGGTAACCCCCTAAGCACAAAACCTGTGGTGAGAGACCTGGGCACTCAGGTTGATAACAACCTCACATTCAACCATCATGTAGCAGCAGTTGTCAGAAAAGCCTTTTACTTGGTTCATCTCATAAGTAAAGGGATTGCATCCAGAAAAAAAATAGGTTATTATAAGTTCATAGATGTGTACTAGGCTAATGGCCCTGGAGCCTTTACAAGCCTAGCCCATAGGATTACCCTGCCATAGTGCCACCCGACCTTACCTCTCTATACTCCTCCCTCATTAGACCAAAAATTGATTATAACGTGCCAGTTGGGATGTACCTCTCCAAACATCTGCACCAACTGGAAAGGCCACTGAAATACCTCACAAAGAGAATTCATGGCCTCCAACACCTGTACTAAGCAGACAGGCTCAAATCACTATCACTCTATTCAGTATCATACAGATTGCTCAGGGGTGATCTCTGTCTCACCTACAAGGCAATCTCGGACCCTGCCCTACTACAGATGCTCCATATCCATAAGTCTTACTTCTCACTCACTACCCGCTCAAAAGGCGTGAATCTAATATGTGACATTAACAAAATCTGCTAGAGAGACAAGTTTGTCTCCCAGAGGCTACCCCGTCTCTGGAATAGACTTCCCATCCACGTCAAACAGAGCACCTTGCCGACCTTTTTCAAGTGCAACCTTGATGAGTGGATTGGAAACCACAAATTTGTCCTAGGGATTCCACCTGTGTCCCTCATTAACAGGGGTGACAGGTGCTGACTGAAGTTTTTTTTTTTTGGAGATAAACTCTTGGCTAGGCTTGGAAGGGCCTCAGAGCCATTAGCCTAGTAACCTTTTATGATCCTATGACCCTATATATTTGTTGATTATTTATACACATCTACTGATTACTTGTATACATCTGTTTACTGTGTTCTTTATGTAATATATTTTCTGGAGTTTTGTTCATAACTCATTACATGATGTTGCTATTAATTATTGATAGTCTTGTCTAAACTTTGTATATCTGTTGATTGCTTGCATACTTCTGTTTACTGTGTACTTTATGTGATGTTGTAATTGTTCTGGAGCTTTTCTCCCCATTCCTCCTTTGAAAAGGTGATAGCTTATGCCCAGTTGGAAAATTCTGATAATAAAATGCCATAAATAAGTAAGTAAATAAATACATAAATAAATAAATAAATAACATGCCCCCCCCCAAAAAAAAAAAAACTTAACCATGGATATAATAACTAACAAATGCTGTGATCATTAACTCTGAGTGAGTAAAATGTATCTCACAACCATTCAAAAAATGAGTGTCTCACTGTCAACAATATAAATATATCTGTTAAGAAATCACATGCCTCGTAAATTCCTATATTGAGTAAACTGAGACTGTACAGGAAAGCAATGCCAAAGGTAAAATACATTTCCAGAACTACAACATTCAACATAAAAGGAAGCATCAACCTGATGTAATCTAAGAACATTGCAAATACTCCCTACCAACATCTGATGTTGTGCTGGTGTTATTGCTGAGATAGACCAGCACCCTTGCAATTTCTTACACCCTTTCTCCTTGCTAAATATAGCCCATAATTTTTGTTTATATGAGACAAAGCAACTCAAGATGTCAGAAGGGATTACTTTGCAAAATTTGAACAAGAGGACCAGAGTTGTGAGTGAGACATCCTTGTCCAGGGAATTTCAGTTCTAGTTAGATGTTTTAAAGGGGAAACATTACCTTATAGCCAAAAGGCAGACGCTTCCAAAGAAAGCAAACAGGCTCTAAATGCCCAAGAAAATGCAGCCTGCACTTTATCCAATATTTTCCAACTTACTGGACAAATCCAAAGCATATATAAATAAGCAACTTTGTACCCCCTTACACTTTCATGCGACTAGCGCACATATACCTCCTCTATTAAAATTAATGCTGCCATTAATGGGTCAGTTTGTAATGTCTTAAAGTTAAGAGAAGTATATTATTAAAATATTGCCTTGCACCCAAAATATGGGACCATTATGCATCTAGAAAAGCAGTGTTCAAGGCTGACTTCCACTTGACTCACAAAGGGTCTGACACCTTCCCTACGCCATCAGTTAAGCAAACTGTAATTGTTTGATAGTAGGTTCTCTTGATATCTTCTAGAATGAATTAACCTATCCACTGGAGAAAGGATCCCCCCTCTTTATTAAAGACAATGAGCATTGGACACACAAAATGTGCTGCAGGGATCTCAGCTGCAGGTATGCCACAGCCCACTCTTTATCCTTGCAATCTTATCATAAAAAGATCCCAGCACTGATCCAATTCTTCCAGCTAAAAGACTTATTGACAATTAAATAACCCTTATAGTTTCAAATTCTTTCTCATGAGCTGTAACTATGTACTTTCTTCTGCCAAAAAAACTACAGCAAATCCTCTATATCCCTTCCCCTTGCCCCTTCCCCCTGTAGCCTAGATTTTGTTTCTTCCATCAAAAGCTAGGGCATAGTCCTGCAACATCACATGCCACTCTACTGGGCACCATATAGGGGATAGTGATGTTCTAACCAATAGAGTTTGCATAATGGATGTAGCCCTGGTAAAAAATAACTACAAGGCCTTCTTCACCTATGTCAGAAACCTTAACAACAGCACACAGCAATGTGTCGCACTGGTATTTAATGGTGCCATATTCACCAAGGCTGCCAATATAGCAAGCCTTTCAGCAAATAAATTCACTTTCAGCTTTACTCCCCCACCATCCCCCAAGAAATACCCTCCAACATAACCCATCCAACTAGAACTAGGAAGCATGTCCAGGCTGCACTCATTAAAACCAAGAAAACAGCCTCAGTAGGCCCTGATAACATCCCCCAATGCCTCTTAAAATAGGCTTTGTGTCAAATGAATGGAGGACTGTTTCAGACATACCCATTCATAAGGGAGGACCTCCAACAGATTTTAGAAACTACAGATCCATTAGTCTCTAGTATTATTTGCAAAGCCGTGGAAAGAACTACCAACGAAATTATCAACAAGGACAAAGGAGACCTCCAGATACTGGTTCCATTCCAGTTTGGCTTTGTCAAAGGAAGGACATGTTTGCTGAACCTGGTGAACTTCTTTGAGAAGGTCAATAAGACAATCAATGAGGGGAAGTCAGTGCATATCACCTACCTTGATCTGGCTACAGTATTTGATACAATACCTCACTTGGGCATTGCTAACAACTTACAGAGCTAGGAATAAGTCCCTTTATAGCATGCTGGATAACTAGCTGTCATACAGATAAGACACAAGAGGTTAGGATCAGTGAGGACACCTCCACAAAGAGGCTGGTCACCAGTGGAATCCATCAGGGCTCTGTACTGGGCCCACTCCTCTTCGGCATCTGCTTCTTAGAGATCAAAGCCATTGTATGATATATACCTGACCAAACAGATGCAGCAACTTGAATGTCCACAAAGATTCCTTACATAAAGAATACATGGAGCAAAACAATGTCCTTTTCTGATTGCCCTAAAGCCCTATCTGTTTACTTGGTATTATACAGACCTCTGAAAGGTGATCTTTGCATGCTATACAAGGCATCCCTGGACTCTGTTTTTATGAACCTTTTGCACATCTGCAAAATAAACAGCATCAGAACTACTAGATCAAAAGATCTAAGTTTTGGTTCAACATAAATAGGTCATGTTGGACAGATAGACACATTTCTTAGAGAATTCCCATTCACTGGAACAGGTTCCCCAGCAATGTGAAGAAGAGCTCCTCCTAACCATATTTAAGTGCAACTTGAACCAATGTATGGGTAATAAGAAATTTAACCCTGGTCTTGTGCCTATGTCTCTGATGGACTGAGGCAGTCAGTAAATCACACACTATATAAATCAAATTTGTGGGTCACATTCAGGTTGCACACAGGCTTATAAGGGCTCCGGTGGTTGTTAGCATAGTATACACCTATGAACCTATATCTAAAGGTCTGGGACTTTAAGTCCCCACCAATATCCCTGCCAACACCCCCAAACAGGACCCATTTTCCTTATCTATGATATTTTGGGCATTTTATCAGTAGCGGCTCAACCTATTTGACTGCAGGACTGCAGCACCCCCCCTCCCAAGCTGAAAACTAAAACTTTGAATCTGGACTGCACTTTCACCAGTATTGCAGATGCCCCAGACATCTATGTAGTTATAGCCACATAGACGAGGTGTGTGTGCAATAACTGGAGGCTAGAGAGAAATCCAAGTTCAAACCCTCAACCTTGGATACAGGTAGCAAGAACTTGAATTCCCTACCCACCACCACTTGGGAAAAGCATTTTGATGTTTGCCTCATAGTTTTATTCTGTTCCTCATAAAATCTGTGGTTTTCTGGATTTTCAGACATTTGAATTTCAGACTTCATATTCTTCAGAAAGTACATGGTAACACAAAACATTTTATTCTAGCAATTTTCTAAGTTTATAAGATCAATATGTGAAATTTGTCCCTATTTTGGGGCTGTATTCCCCCATTATTGGCTTTGTCTAGGTGTTTTGTGCTAAAAGGTTGAGAGCTATGGTGAGAACTAAATTCACTAAATGATAGCCATTTAAGTTTCAGTCTTCCTGTCTTTCAAGAAACAGCTGATTTGGCATAGTGGTATGTTGTTCTGACTGTAATGCGTAGGGTTCTGGGTCCAAGACTTGGCAGTGAAATGCATGGTGGTAGCACAGCATTTTATTCTAGCAACTTTCCAAGGTTATACAAGCAATGTTTAAAATGTGTCCCTGGTTTTTGGGCTTTTGTCCCCCCCAATAAATGTTGGCTTTTTCCAGATTTTTTGTGCTCATGTGCTGCAAAGTTGAGAGATACAATTGAGTGGATTTTACAAGGAGCTAAGAGCTTTAGGGGAAAAGAAGTTTAGTGCTGCTTATGCTAAATCAGCTTGCATTGTTAATAGCACAACAGATAGTGTATTTGCTCTAAATGGAGAAGGCTATGCGTTCTACTTCCGCAGTATGTAGATGCATTGTTGGTATGGTACTGTGTTGTACTTTTAAAGGGGGGTTGATGCTGCAGTCCTGAGAATGTCCTGTTATCAGTTTGCCATCCATTCTGTATTGCAATATTACTAGCTTATCATTTAACAGGCACTTTATTTGTAGATGAAACAATGAAATATGAAGTTGTTTGCTCTCAGCAACATTTTCATTAGTTACAGATCTCTTTAAGGTGGAATTATTTAGATGACTTTTACGTCTGCAGAGATTGTGCATATTTACTGATACTGGTGGATTGTAGAAGTTTGAGTAGACTTTTATGATGGAAATATTCTGAATTGGGCAGTTTTGTCATTATTGGTGCATGCATTTTTTCATTATTTACTTTACTGGAAAAATGTTCAAAACAGTAATTAAAAATGCCCTCTAACAACTGTACTGTATCATACGCGGAATATAATTTAATACAATCTGGAAGCTGTATCAAAGAACACATGTATGTTTCGTGTGCAAGGGGCCCATGATTTGAAAACAGCTCAAAGTTAATCTTTATCTGCCACTGGCCAGATGTATTTTCTTTGAATGTGGGTTTCAATGCTGTTTCAATCATTGTGAGTTTCAAGGGCAGAGAAGTTTTAATGCAAAGTCTATTTTCATTGTGAGACTGCATTGCTTTGTTTAGCAGATGTCTATTAGTGTTTGTGCTGTAAACGTAAAATAAAACATTTAAATGAAATCCAAATCATCGTAGAAGTAAAGCAGTATGCACATTACAGTGTTTATGGTTAATGGGGTGAAATAGCCAAATAATAGGATATTGGAATGGCTGCAGGGTGGAGGCCCCATTCAACCATGATTTTATAAGGGAGGAATGGCAGCAAATTTCTGCTTTTTATTTTTGGTTTGTTCCTCATAACATTTGTGGTTTTCTGGCAAATCATTTAGGAATGAAGTGACTAAATAATGACAGACATTGAGTTTCAGACTTCATACCCTTTAGAAAAATGCATGTTAAAGCAAGACCTGTTATTTTATCAACTGTCTGAGTTTATACAACAGCAACTTTTATACTGTCTGTATGTTCCCCCAATATATTTGTCCATGTCCAGATTTCCTGTGTTAAGAGGTTGAGAGGTACGTGCAAATAAATCACTTTATAGAATTAGGTATATCCAAACCTCTCAACTGTCCCCTACTTTGAAGTAAAATGTTGTGCTCCCCTTAATATTCCCTCTGCAAAATTGCAATTTTGGAAGAAAATGTGGAGGGTTTACAAGTAAGAAATAATTGTAATGATCAGAGTTATAGATTACTTTTATTTCAGAAATGCATGTAGATTCTCTTATTTTGTCAGCTGCTCAACTTAACAGTGCTAATATTAAAAAAGTGTCCCTTCTTTGACCGGTTCCCAGCTGTATTGTGTGGCTATTTTATATGTTTGCATCACATTTTTGGTCTATTTTTTCATAACATTGTGGTTTTCTGGCAAATTAGTGGCACATCATTAAAGATTGAAGTTAGAAAATAATGACAGACATTTGAGTTTCAGATTTCATACCCTTCAGAAAATTCATACTAATGCAAGACCTATTATTCTATTATCTTTCTAAGTTGCTTATAAGGGCACTATTTAAAAAATGTCCTTATTTTTGGGCCTTTGTCACACTTCTATTTATGGCTTTGTTCAGATTTCTTGCTCTAAGGTTGAGAGGTATGACAAATGTGTCAGGGCCATCACCTTCAGCCAGAGACGTTTCAAATTGTGACATGCTTGTTGCAACCCACTCCCCCATGTAGTCACTCTGTATGTGTCCAAGCAAGGCAAGGAACAGTTATGCAGTGTAGATGTACAGAGTATCCCCTCATCCAAGGTAGACACAAGTATTATAGTGGCTTTTCATCTGTCCTTGATATTGCAGAATGTTCTGGTTTTCATATTTTTTATTTTTATACGGTTGAATTGTTTATTATTATTCAGAAACTGCATGTGTTGCACTGCCTGTTGCTCTGTGTTTAAGTAGCAAGGCTTTAATAACCATCAGGTAAGCTTGTCTGGGATTGTAAGATGCAAGTAAGCTTTAATAAGCATACTGTTAAAGGATTACCAACACTGAAAACATTTTTTTGTTGCCATGCAGAGAATATTTTCATAACAGGACAATGTATAAGCCTTAGGTATTGAAATGCATATGACAGTATTTGTAATAAATGACACAATTACAGTATTTTCAGAAGCTCACTACATTTGTTGGTGACTTGTAGTCAGTCATATCTGTAGGCTTTACCAGTAAACTAAACAGAATGCCAATTTATCATGTGTGGTCCATAAACTAAGCAGTAATCCTTTAAGCAATTTATCTTGACCTCGTTTCTTGCTTGCTGTTCATTCTTTACTTTGGTCATGTTTTCCCCATGAAACAAGTAGATAGTTGTTGTCAGGCAGCAGGTCTTTTTTGGATAACAAAACATTTTTACAAGTGGGGGTATCACAGAGATTGCTACTTTCAGCATGTTACTTGGCACTTTTATAAAGCTGAATATAAATTATAATTAGAACTGCAGTGCAAGGAGAAGTGGTTTGAGTTGAGTGGTGCTTGTTTTTTATACTTTATTTTGACTGGCATTCCAATAATATATTTAAAATGTAATTTATTGTTTCATGCCTCACAACCTTTTTGTTTCCATCTAGATATTAAGTAAGCTGTCATGTAGCCAATGCATTGAAATATTTTTTTCTTCTACACTTCATTTTGTCTTGATCGGACTCTCATAATGACTGTTTGGCACCCAGGGCAGCGTATTTATTTAAATTCCCAGTTTTTGTGATTGTGAGCATAGCCCTGCCCCTTTGTAGTTGGCCACACCCCTTCTCATTGGCCCCACCCACCAATCTGTCTCCTACAGTCCCCTTTGATTTGAAGTCATCAGCCACCACTGCATCTTATTATCCCACAAAAGGGAGGAATAATAGCTTTTGAAACTTTTTCTCATAGGAGGATTTATCCAGGAAAGGAATGTGTCTAGCAAAAAATAAAAACTTACAAAGAAAAATACATTTTAATAGCCCTGATTCTGGCTAAAAGAGAAGATCAACCCATGTCCAATCCCTCAATGAAAACAAAGTAGAGTGGAGTAATTGTGGGATGTTCAGCTATGGGATTTTCCACATATTCCTAGAGAGTTTTATACCAGTGTAAGTATTAAATGCATCACTGCTTTATTTGGCCCAGTTAACCTGGGCACTGTACATTGGTCCATGTATTAAAAGGGTGGGAAGAGTGTTTATGTTTATAAAGAGTAAGGCCAGAGATGCAGTAGGTGCTTAACTGGATCATTAAGCCAAACCACCATGTGAAGACTGGTAGAGAAGGGTGAAGGCTGCCAGCTTAGCCAGATAGAATTTTATACATAATTCTATCATTTGTAAATATAGGTTCATAGGTTCATACTAGGCTATCTGCCCGAGGGCATTTACAAGCCTAGCCCATCGTTTTGTGGCTTACGCCACCCCTTTAGTATGGGGAACTATACCCATTATTTTGCTGTGCCTCTGTCGAGCAGTGACACTGAGGTAATCCCTGGGGTATATCTACGATCTCCCATCCATTGGTCAAGATTTCTCTTGAACAAGGCCAGCGAGGTGCTCTGCCTCACATGTACCGGGATTTTGTTCCACAGCATAGGGAGTCTTTGGGTGATGAATCTATCCCTCCAGCACGTCCTATTAATAGCCGTGTCGAGGTTTAAGTCTCCCGCCCTTGTGGCTCTGATGGATCTAGATTTTTGAGGTGAAGCATATTCATCAAATCTGGGTTTGACATGGCCTTGTATGTTAGGCAAAGGTCACCTCTGAGCAAGCGGTGGCGACTGAATAGAGCTGGAGTTCTTTCAGTCGGGCAGCATAGGACAGATTTTGAGACCCTTTATCCTTTTGGTGAGGAACTTTTGTGGCCTCTCCAGCTGCTGCAAGTGTCGGGTCAGATACATTCCGAATGGGGCATTGTACTCAATCATTGGTCTGATGAGTGATGAGTAAAGGGAGACTATGACCTCCTTGATCTAGATGAGAATCCCTTCATGATAAGGTGGGCAATGTAGAAGGTCTTCCTGACTACTTTAGCTACATGGGTGTCGAATGACAGACTACTATCAACCTGGGTCCCCAGGTCCCTGATAACTTCTTCTGTGCTCAGTGGATTGCCACCTATTTGGTAGCTAGGGGTAACCTTGTTTTTCCCAAGGGTATGACTATGCATTTTTGGCATTTAACTTTAGGCCGTGGCTCTGGCACCAGTTATCCGTTTCTGTGAGACCCTTCTGAAGGATATCTGTGTCAGATGTGTTTTCTACTATGGCCCAGTTTGCAGTCATCTGCAAACTTTGTCAGCCATAACCCTCCTGTGTTTGCTTGTACTTGGAAAAGTAGATGCCAAACAAGAGTGGGCCCAGGACTGAGCCCTGTGGGACACCACTTGTGACAGGCTTTGAGTCTGACATGGCGCCAGCAACTCTGACCCTGTGGGTTCTGTCACTCAGCCAGTTTCCAACCCATCTTGTGATGTATGGGTTAACATTTAAGCTGATGAGTTTTTCAATGATACCCGAGTGGGGTATTGTATCAAGGCCTTCGCCAGATCGAGGTAGGCTGTATGGACTGCCTTTCCCTCATCAATGGCTTTGGTGGCTGTTTCAAAAAAGTCAACCAAGTTTAAAAGGCATGATCTGCCTTTGACAAAGCCAAACTGGGTTGGATCCAAAGTCTGCAAATTCCCTATGTCTTTATTTATGAGGTCCATTATGATCCTCTCCATGGCTTTGCAGATAAGGCTTGTCAAGCTAATGGGCGGTAATTTCCAGGGTCGGTGGAGGCACCGCCTTTGTGAAGTGGGACCACAGTTGCAGTGCGCCACTCCTGGAGTGCGTGTCCAGAGGTAAGACTTTGATTAAACAGCTGTCCTAGCTGTGGGTTTAATTCCTCATTGAGTTCGTGGAGCACACAGCCGGGGACACCATCAGGTCCCATGGATGCTGTGTTTTTTGCTTTGGAGAGAGCAGTTCTCACTTGGGCGCTGGAGATGTTTGGGGGCTGCAATCGTTTGGTATAGATATCTCTCCTTTGGGGGAGGGGAGGGAGTTTGCACTGAACCTGTCAGCCAGTATGTTGGCAATGTCTGTAGGATCAGTAATCTTCACATCATTTTGAACTAGTTCTGAGCATATCTGGGAGTTTCCTCCTAGGTTTCTAACATAGCTAAAGAAGGCCTTATGATTGTCTTTTGAGTCTTTAGCTATTTTTCTCTCGAAATTTGCTTTGGATGATTTTATGAGAGCTCTTAGTTTTTACTTATAGTGATCAAGGGTGTCTTACCTTTTAAGGATTTTGCTCTATCTTGTAGTAGCTTCCTCCTTTTGTTGTAGAGTTTGTTTATGGCTGGGGTCCACCAGACTGGACGCTTGCCTTTGGTACAAAGAGTCTTTGTTTTGCTTGGGATTGCCTTATCCATGCAGTCCTGCAGGTGCTGGTAGAAGGCATTTGTAAGTGATTCAGCGGCTTGAGTACTGTTTTCCGCCCGGTTCAGGGGCCTTAAAGGAGACCACACTAGTCTTTAGAAGTGTGAAGTCAGCTTTTGAGAAGTTCTTTACTGTGGTCTTTTTATTTCAGGTGGGGTGGGATGAGGACCTCCAGCGAGATTAGTTTGTGATCTGATCTCACCAGTGAGGGGTATACTTCCGGTGTTGAACATTGTGCTCCCATGTTCGTGATAATGAGATCAAGTATGTTATCTCCTCTTGTGGGGATGGTGACTAGTTGTTCCATGGCATTTGAGTTTATGAATTCCAGGAACTTTTGGGCTAGGGTGTTTGGGCTTGAGTAGTGTTCCCAGTCTATATTAGGGTAATTGAAGTCACCTAGTATGATGGTGTTTGGTGATACATTTATCCCTCTAGTGTTTTCAGGAAGGCCATGTGAGGTTCCTGAGTTTGTGAGGGTGGCCTGTAACATGCTACAATTTGCAGAGCAGTCTTGCCTACGGTTAATTGCACCTGGATGGTCTCCGATGCATCATGCGTTGCCACCAGTCTTGAGGTGTGGGTGTCCTTGATGAATATGGATACCCCTCTTCCTTTCTTGGTATTGTCCGGATTTTGGGGCCGACACGCATGATATGAGGTAAAACCTGATAGCGCTGGGGTGCTCTCAGGAGCCTTGAACCAGGTTTCTGTCACAGCACAGACATCGATGTTCTCCATACTGAGAAGGGCTTCGAGTGCGTGCATTTTGAGATTTAGACTTCTGGCATTGAGCAGCATTACCCTTGTTTGTGTTCTAGGGTGGTAGGTTTAGAATTTGAGCCTTGCCTAAAAAAGGCACTATGGGGGTGGCAAGAGCCTTTGCCAATATCCGGAATCCCAGAGGTGACAGGTGCAGACCGTCCCTTGGCTAAGCAGCGTGGCTTGTCCAGCATGTCATCCCAGGCAGACAGATACTGGATCCCCTTTGAATGACACCAGTGTTTAAGCCAGTTGTTAAAGCTGATCATCTTATCTCTGTATTGTGGCATCATTCTTGGTGAAGGTAGGATACTGCTCAAGGTCAGGGTCATACCTGCCTGGGCTACATAATCAGAGAGCTCCTCAATGTCTCTTTTCATGTAGTCCAAGGAGGTACGCCTCAGGTCGTTTACACCAGCGTGGACAATGACTGAGTCATATTTGTACCTGCTGTTGAGAGACCTGAGTGCTTGCGTTATGTGGCGGATTCTAGCGCCCGACAGACAGCTTACTGTGACCTTCTCCTTACTCAGTCTGGTGAGCGGGACGTCAGTGTGTCTGACTATGGAGTCACCAATGACTAGTGTGTCTGGCATTGTGTTTGGCCTTAAGGGCTGTGACTGTTTGACACTCTGAATGTGAGGTCTATGTGTTGCAGGTGTTGTGTTCTGAGGTGGTGGTTGTTTGGGTGTCTGCTTTGGTGGCCTCTGCTGTTTTGGTAGATTTTGATCAGAGCCTCCAGTATGTCTTTGTGTGTTTATGTGTATGATTTGAGGTTGTAATGGTACTATGTGAGACTGGGTCTATAGTGTGTGTGGTAACCTTCTCCTCCTGACTGGTCTTGCCAGTCCTATGTTGAGAGAGCTCAGCCTCCAGTTTGGCCGTATAGTTGCATCTCTCGCATGTATTTGTGTTTTGTGGGAGGAGGAGAGGGTTGTCTGTGTACATGAGGCAATTGTAACATTGCCTCAATATTCCCAGGTTCACCAGCTGAGCAGGAGAGGACACTAGCAACTGATCCCTCGACATGCTAGAAGGATAGACAAAAACTTTAAAAAGATTCCGGGGGATGTGGGTGACCGAGAAATGGGGGGTTGCCTTTTTGGGGTACTATCTATGACAAGAGTGCCGTATCAAGGTAATAAGTACTGTAGGAGCAAGTGCTAGGTTTAACAGATAGAGAATAGTCTACTTGGAGTCAAGTAGAGATGATCTTTTTAGTTATAGGATACGCTGATTAGATCAGTAGTATAGTTCGAGGAAGGTAGTTTTAAGGGAAAATTTGAAGAGTGTAATTTAGGTAGCCCTAATAGTTTAAATCTGCTTAACCGGCGCTGCCCTAGTGTGCAACAGTAGTTTAGCGTTTAGCGTTTTTTATATCAGGGGGCTGAAAGAAGCTAGGAACTGGCCCAAAACGACCAATAAACTACAAGTTACTGGCTGAGACCTCACAAAACTGGACCAACAGGCAGCTCAATGCTTCCCACTCCCACTGGTAAGCAAGGGAACCTCCTCTGTTCCAAATTAGGTAAAGATTCAGTAACAGGAACTGCAAACAAAGCCCAGGGATCAGCAAGCTCTGAAACTGGACTATTCTAGCTTAGTAAGGCGGGAAAACAAGAGATAGTTTTTTTCAGAAAACAAGCAGAAACAGATACAGTAAACACTTATAAATGCTATAAATCGGCTATCACAGCCTACACAAACAATTTGCAACAGTTACAGATTTTAAAAGTAACAAATTGAGAAACAAGTGCAAAAACAGAATAAATGCAGAAAAACAGTAACAATGTATCAGCAAGCAGGCGAAATACAGTTGCTAGATAAATAGAAGTGGAAAGCCACAAAAATTATACTTAAATCAGGTAAAGTCGCTTTTTTAGCTCTCTGAAGCTTGGATTACTCTGCTGGCCACCACGAGGATCTGTGCTGAGTAGGTACAAGCCAAAAAACACGCGTTTAGCGTTTTTTATATCAGGGGGCTGAAAGAAGCTAGGAACTGGCCCAAAACGACCAATAAACTACAAGTTACTGGCTGAAACCTCACAAAACTGGACCAACAGGCAGCTCAATGCTTCCCACTCCCACTGGTAAGCAAGGGAACCTCCTCTGTTCCAAATTAGGTAAAGATTCAGTAACAGGAACTGCAAACAAAGCCCAGGGATCAGCAAGCTCTGAAACTGGACTATTCTAGCTTAGTAAGGCGGGAAAACAAGAGATATTTTTTTTTTTTTTTTTTTTTTTTTCAGAAAACAAGCAGAAACAGATACAGTAAACACTTATAAATGCTATAAATCGGCTATCACAGCCTACACAAACAATTTGCAACAGTTACAGATTTTAAAAGTAACAAATTGAGAAACAAGTGCAAAAACAGAATAAATGCAGAAAAACAGTAACAATGTATCAGCAAGCAGGCGAAATACAGTTGCTAGATAAATAGAAGTGGAAAGCCACAAAAATTATACTTAAATCAGGTAAAGTCGCTTTTTTAGCTCTCTGAAGCTTGGATTACTCTGCTGGCCACCACGAGGATCTGTGCTGAGTAGGTACAAGCCACTCAGCACAGATATGAATGTGAATCACAGGCTTGTTGTCTTAAATGAAAAAATGCTGTTACAAAAATGTGGCAACAGTGCTCTCTACTGACCCAGTAAAGGCATGTCATGACCTTTTGATCTAAAGTCGGCTCCAGTCCGGCTAGATGAACGCTTTCTGCCTATTGTTTTAAGGCCAAAGTTAATGACCAGAATTTTCATATGGAATGTCCTTTATTGGTCTAAGTGTAAAAGAATGTAAATGCAGTTTATGTCAGCCAGGGAGCACCAGAAAAGTGTAAATGATGATGTAATGTTTAGCAGGACTGCAGTTTCAATTTAAACAGTGAGAACCAGAGATTATTAAGCATTTTTTTGTCTGAACATCCAACTCACAGAACTGCCTTATGCTCTATGTAAGTAAGTTATTTTAGAAGTGTGCTTTCTTGTAACCATAGCTAGGAATTAGAAAGTTTAGACTAAGTGTTTTTTCTGTGATGTCAGAACTGTACTACTGACTTATTTCTGTGTGATCTCTGAACTCTCATGACTAGCAGTGACTGTGTAGTAGAAAGTATTGTCTTGTGGTTTTAATTATTTATTATTAAATATTTTAAAACCTTTTAACTGTGGCTGGCTTGTGTAGAGATAAGTTAAGCTCTAAGAGTACATTGCATATGTATATAAGAATCCTGTACCAGGTCACTCTAATAAGTCTTAAGACTGTTTAGTCACACTTACCAATTGGATGATAATATTGCACAGTAATAATTGGACACCTTTTTAAGGGCCTTTGGGTAGCTGATAATATTAGCTGGGTGGTGGCAGTAATTACTACCGTATAGTCTGGGTAAAAGGGGTACAGCTGGAGACCCTGTTCCAGCCTTCCCCAGGAGTGTCTCTGTGGTTGTATAAACTTATCTCAAAGTGTATGTGTCAGCAACTTGGGCAGGAACACAAATACTAGTTGGACAGAGAGGGTGCTGGAGCTTTTATCTTGCTCAGCTAGGCTGAGATCTGGACCCTAAAGTTGTGCCAGTGGGAGTCTTATTGGGGACCTGGGGAGCAAGGGAGCAACCATCCCCGGACTGACAGTGATCTCTGTGTGCTCTTAAGAGAAACTATCCTGTGTACATTTGTTATCCTTGCCCCCTATATGAGATGCCCCTCTCTGGTGTTAGTGGTGAGGATTGAGGCTCCTTGATTGCTGGGCCAGGGCACGGGCTTCACATATTAATTGATGGCAGTGGTTGGGATTTCCTCACATATTAATTGGTGGCAGTGGTTGGGATATCCTCACACACCCCATTGTCTGTTAATTAAGCACTGGAATAAGTAGTGGCCTCATTAGCATAAACTCCTGCATGTGCATGCTTCTGCAGCAGACCGGCAGACAATGTCTCAATGGCAATTAAGAACAAAAGAGGAAAGAAGGGGCATCCATACCATGTCACTCAATGCAGAGAAAAGAGGGAATGAGATCACAACATATGTGACTTGCAGTGTTCCACTCACACTTAAGGCTTTATATATGGAGTTTACCTGACCTTTGTATTGTTGCCACACTTTAGTCAACAATGCAGATGGCTGACAGTTCTACAATGATGGACAATCCCCAAGTTGGAGAATATGTCCTTTCCTCAGGGATTATATGACCTCATAATCAATATTTATAATTAGCAGGTTCAACCCCCACATGGGGTATAGAGAGACTTCCCCTTCAAAAAACACTGCTTTGTAACTCTACATATTCTAAGTAGTAACCTTGGTGTATGCACAGAAGAGTGTCGACCTTTGGATTTTTATGCAATTATATCAACATTGTGCAGATTGACAAAAAGACAATTAGATGAATGCCACTACAGCAAGGTATATATATAAAATATATAAATACACATACACACACATAAGGGCAGCTGTTATCTTTTTGAATTTTTTTGAATATAGTTTTTTGATAGTTAGAAAAGGTATCTCTGTCCATTGACATCACAGTCAATCCATAGCTGAATCAGATGTAGTCAGCTATAACCTACATCAGGGTATTTTCCTTAAGATGTGGTGGTGCAACCATGCAGTTAGTATATACAAGTAGGGGGTATAGGATACCTTGCATAAGGCACCGATCATGTGTTTCATTTATGTGGTGTATGTAGGACTGTGTGTGGGCATTGTGTGTTGGGTTGCGTGTAGTGTTAGGTGCGGTATGATGTATTTGTGTGTGAATGCAGTATGTTAGATGTTGCTTACAATGTATCAAGTGCAAAAGGAAACTTATTGTTCTTCCTTTTGTGATGTATGTTTTTGTATTTTTTTATGTCAATGTTTCTTCTTGTTTTTTGAGGAACTGCTTTCTGGTGGGTTTATATTTTAGTGTTTCTGACTATAATTATATATCTATAGCTAGATCTATATCTATCTATCTATCTGTGTCTACACACTCACACACACATACACACACACACACACACACACACACACACACACACACACACACACACACACACACACACATGCACAGATATATATGCATATAAATATAGATGTAGATATAGACATAGATATAGATTATATAGATCAATGCAGATAGATAGGTAGATAGACAGTTTAAAAAAAAATTCCAAAGATGTGATGATCCCAAATTAATGCTCAGAAGCAAATTGTGTGTAACCAAACATACTCCACTTTAATCTATATGAATGCATAATGGCAAATCCTCTACTGCAGCAACTTAATTCACACAAATGCAGACCAGTTTGTCCATTATGATCATCATGTGGAGAAGCATATATGGTTACCATATGCAAAAGAGGAAAGAAATAACACAGTGTAAATATTTTACAGCATGGCTCATTTCCTGAGGGTTACAACATGGTTCGTTTCCTAGGGATTACAATATGGCTTGTTTCCCTGGGAGCTACTGATTGTACATACATCACTATCAAGTCACCAGTCATTTCACATGGCATCCAGTGCATCAAACCAGAGGGGCATCTACTCCATCAACTACTAGGTGGTGTGCAAAATGTAGAATATTATATACAATGTGTCCATTTGCCAGTCAGGCAGTTGTCATGATTCTCACATTTAAGTTAATACCTTTGACCTTTACCAACCTCTTGCATGGAGGTGACTTCCCTCAAGGTCATCTATTTATTAATTCATTAATTTATTCATTTATTTGACATTTGTTAACCAGGTTAGTCCGACAGGGTAATAGCCCTTTTTCAGCTGAGGCCCAAGGAGAAAAAGCTCCAGTATTACAAGAAACAAAAGTAACAACATGGGAAATTATTACAAATGAGCAAATTATTTCTAAACTAAACATAGTAAAAAGTACAAAAATGTTAAAGAAAACAGACAGTTAATGGCATGCTAAGAGTGTATAATATAAACAATATAACAGAGTACAGTCTATAACAAACAAGTAATAGGAAAGAAAAGCTAACATAGGAGGTCACAAGCCAGTGGAAGCAGTAAGAGCAGTAATATAAGTACATTTATGAGTATATAATATATACAGGAGGTAAACCCCATGAAAAAGGCTAGTGAAGAGACAAAAGTTCAAGGAGGCTGAGAGTACAACAGATTGACTGTTAGGCATAATATGAAGAGGAAGTAGAGAGAGGGGGAGAAGAAATCAAGATTATATAAGATGGAGGATATAATTAAGTTGGGTCAAAAGGAAGCAATTTTAGAAGATGAAAAGTTAAATTAAGTTGGGTCATTACATAAGCAAGACCAAGAGTTGCAGAGGCTATCTGTTAGAGTTATTTTAAAGGACTTAGGGTTGGTGATAGATCTGACACATAGTGGTAGTTTATTCCAGGCATTTCCTACAGAGTAGCTGTAGAGGAGGTTGCCAATATTTTTATTGGGCTTATAGACTTGCAATAGGTATTGTTGTGAGCTATGGTGAGCACAGTTTGGAGTGTAAGGCTAGATAAGAGTAGAGGGGGGGCATGAGGAGGGTTTGTATAAGACAGAATGTGCTATGAGGAGCTGGGGTAGTAGAATTTGTTGATGGAATTCCATCCACTGCAGGCCTTTTAGTGCAATGCAGTGTTGGGCACAATAAGGCTGGTCGGGGGCAAGTCTTGCAATTTTATTATAGGTGAGTTCTAACTTGGACAGAAGATTGGATTGGAGATTTGTGAGTACAGGGGCTGCATAGAGTAGAGTGGAGAGTAGGAAAGCTTGTGCAAGGGACAGTCGCAAAGCATTAGTGAGGAACTTTTTATGACTGTATAGCAGGCCCAGCCTTTGATGTATCTTTTTAATGCATTGCTGAGTGTGGAAATCAAACTTTAATTGGTCGACAGTAAAAGTGGCTTTTTTTGGAGAGGTTTAGGGAAGAATAGGAGTAGTTTGGTTTTCTGTGGGTTCGGCAACAGTTGGTTGGAAGTAAGCCATCTTTTGACTGTGTGAAGGGATTCTTGGGTGAAGGTATGGAGGTGAGTGATGTTATCAGAGCAGGAGATGATAGCAGAGTTATCTGTATATTGAATAATGGTAGAGTGGACAGGAAGAGTGGAAGTCATTGATAAAGATGTTGAAAAGTAGAGGTCCTAGGATTTTACCTTGGGGTACCCCCTGTTTGAATGAGTAGGAAGGGAGAAAAGTTGCATTGCCATTTCACTGCCTGGAATCTGTTGGATAGGTAGCTGGAGAACCAAGATAGTGCAGAGTTAGAGAGGTTTAGTGAATTTAGTTTGGATAGAAGTAGTCTATGGGATACAGTGTTGAAGGATGTGGACAGATCAAGAAACAAGCAAGAGACTAGCTTATCATTGTCACAAGAAGTGGCGATAGTATTTATGAAGGATATCAGTGCATTAGCAGTACTATGTTTTGGATGAAAGCCATGCTGTGTGGATGTGAGAGGATCTTCTTGTAGTAGGTGATCAAAAAGCTGTTTGTGAATGCATTTTTTGATAATTTTTGACAGGGGGCTAAGATAGCAATTGGTCTGAAATTAGAGTGGTCATTTGAGTTGCCACCTTTATGTATGGGTATGATGTAGATTTTTTTCCCGATATTAGGCATATTATTTTACTTAATGTAGCTATTGAGTAATATGGAGATGGGGAAAGTGATAGAATTAGCAGCAATTTTTAAAAATTTCAGGGGTACATTGTCTACTGATGGAGAGGATGTTTTAAGTTTTCTAAGATGGGATTTAATATAGGCAGTGGAATGGGTTTAAGAGAAAAAATGGATGATGGAGAAAGAGTAGGGGATGTGGGGTTGGTGATAATGGCATTCTTGATAAGGTTGCAGATAGTGTCAATGAAGAAGGAATTAAGGCACATAGCAGTATCCATGGAGGAGCTATTAGGGTAAGGGTTTGGGGATGATGGGCTCCCAGGATGTAGCAGGATGTAGCAGCTTCTTAACTGATTGCCAGAAGTTTTGGGAGTTGGAGTGGGGGTTGTTGAGTGGTTTATAAAAAAAGTTTTGTTTTCAGGGGTTACCATTTTTTGGTTAAGTTAAGGAGCTCTCTGCAGGCTTGAAGATCAGTGGAGAAATTGGATCTTTTCCATTTTTCCATGCACTATCTCTCATATTCATGAGGGTTTATGTGGCTTGCATTAACCAGGGGACATAATGGGTTTTGATTCTTAGTTTCCTGATGGGAGCTAGGTAGTTGAGTGTGTCTAAGAAGATGTTGAAAGCCAGGACAGTGTAGTTTTGGGAGAGATTATGGAGGAAGGACCAGTTAATTGAAAACAGCTGGTGGTTGAAAGTTTCTGGATTAAAATTAGAGCATTCGCAGCAGTCTTTGTATTGCTGGGGTGTGTAAAGTTGAGGAGTGTGTCTAAGTATGTAGGTGGGATGGTGATCACTTATGGTGTCAGGTATGGTGGAGGGTTTATGATAGAGGTTACAATTGGAAGTGAGGACCCAGTCTATAGTGGAGTCAAAGTTGGTATATTTGTTTAAGAGAGTAGGGGTGGTGATTTGTTGGAAGAAACCAAAGAGGTTGATACTGGTGTTTGGGGAATCAGTGTTGAGGGCATTTCAGTCGATGTTGATATCGCCCAAGATAACAGTTTCATAAGAGATAGTCTGAGAGGCCCAAGAGAAAAAGAGCTCTAGGGAAGGGATGTTGTTACCTGGGGGGGGGGTACGTAAATGGAAGCATTAGCTAATTTTTGTGATTATTTGACAATTAGCAATGAGAATTTTGGCTGGTTGAAAGTTTGAGGTAGAGAGGTTGAAGAGTGAGATGGTTAGAATAGGGAATAGCAACACCTTCACCTTTTTTCTTAAGCCGATCATGGCAGGGAGGATATTATAACCTAGTGCAAGTATTTCAGTATCAGATATATGAGGTTTTAGGCAAGTTTCATAGAGGCAGAGGATGTCGGGGGTGTATAAGGAGATCCAGGCATGAAAAGAGGAGATTTTGTTCATGATACTTTGAATGTTCATAAAAATAATAGATAGGTTTTTGGTGGATGTGGATTTGAAGGTCTGTGAAGAAGGATAAGGGGTAAAGAATTGGGGATGTGAGGGGAGAGAGGAGTTGTGATTAGGGTCTGGGTATGGAGATATGTCACATGACAGTAACAGATTTAAAATGAGTCATCTGAGACAAGTAGGGTGATTATGTTGGTGGGAGTTTTTTGTTTTTATTTTGAGGGGGAATGTAGCAGAACGAATATCTTAATTCACATTTTTATTTATTTGACATTTGTTGACTGGGTTAGTCTGACTGAGCAGAAGTTCTTTTTCAGTAGAGGCCTGGTATATAGGCCAGTAAATACAGTTCCCTTTACGCAGGAAGCAGGCCACGTATAATACTGTCTACCGTCATGTTTTGCAGGTAGGGTTTTATATAATTTGATACCATGAATGATATCCCCCATCCAAACCCCTAAAATCATGGCTGAGATGGTGTTGAACACTGCATATTCAAAAAAGTAGAACACTGCTGAACATATATTAGGACTCTTAAAGAAACAGTTCCTCTACTTGAGCACAGCTAGCAGTACACAACTGTAAGCAGCCAAAATCTGCAGCTAAGTTTTTATGGAATGCACCATGATATGTAATGCAGCAGTTCACAGGAAGTTACAACAAAGAAATATCACAGTAATACCTAAAGTTCTACACCACAGGAGGAGAGAGGTGCAAAGCCATGGGGAACAGGTGATAGCAGCACGCCATGCAAAAACAGAGGTGTGCACAATACATTGCAGCACTGGCAAAGAGTCAGTATCTGGTTCACAATTCTGGGCATGTAACAGGTAACACAATAAAACTATACTATAATATATGCTGCATTTACTGGCCATGCTATGCAACAGACATTGTCCTAACAACATTGTGAAGTGAGATTAGACAAAGGGACAGGTGACAGCAGCGCTACTCTATGGTCAAATGTCATGTGATGCGGAAGTTGTAGCCACTCAGGCAGGTGAGAAGCTGGAGGAATCCATGAATCACATTCTCTGGTGGTGGGGGAATACCTGCCATAATCCAAATATTGGCCATATGTACAGTATTAGCCTACTATTTCAGGGCTTGATTCTGTCTGTGGTAGGGATGGCACAGTACTTTAGAGCATGTACAGGAACCTCTATCAGGTGTCCCAGTTTGGGAGCCAAAATATATGTGGTGTTTGTGATCTGGGAGACAGCTATAGATAGGTGTGATGATCTGTGTGCTAGCTGGGGATAATGCAGTGTAGATTTAAGTGGCCAGGAGTGGGTGGGCTGGTGAGACATCCCAAGTGACACAGCCTGAGGAGTGTCATCAGCCATGACCATGTGCCCAGTCTCACTGTTGTCTTTGGCCATGACCTTGAGACTGGGCACAGCTAGGAGCATTAGCCAAAATGACCAGAGGTAATAGTGATGAGGCAACTTGAATGGTATATCTTATTAGTGTAGGGGTAACATTTGACCATCCTTTTGCCTCCAAACCCTCCCACAGCCAGCTTGGCCTCCACAGACAGAATGAAAAGCAGTTACCATCTGCCTCATGGATGCACCCACAGATGCTATGTGAGCTATCAAGCAACTCAACAGCTCTCTGTGCCCCCTTTCCCCTGTAGTCCATGTCACTTGCAGGCACTGCAGATTATCCCACAGACCATGCACATGCTTCATGTTATCACTAAGGTGATGCTTTGCACTCAACTCCTCTCCCATGCAACTGCCTGTGCCTTGTTTAATGATCAGCACATCCCCTTATTGATGTCAACAGATGTCCCCAAGTCAGGATAAAGGCCTGAACCTATTGTGACTACTCCATCCAACATGGCTGTTCCCTACAGCATGTGCATGCACATCAGCGGGAGTCCAGCTGATGGATGCCTTCTCTCGTGGTGACTCCTATGTAGCCTATGGATTCATAGTTACAGGATTTCCAGTGTAAGCACAGATGACTCCAAAAGCCTGGTCTGCCCATCTTCTGTTACATCACATGTGGAGTTTGTGAGTGAGCTGTCCAATGTTTATTTATTTTATTTATTGACATTTGTTTACTGGGAAAGTGCAACTGGGTAATAAATACCCATTTTCAGCAGAGGCCTGGGGACAAAAACATCAGAGAGTTAAATAACATCAAATAAAGCAGTAGTACAAATGTAACTAATAAAAGCATTTGCATATACAGTTTGATAGTGGATCTGCCAACAACTACTAAACCACCTACTCCAAAATAACTTACTAGCTAACTGTCAGCATGGCATTAAGCCATTCCACAGCACAACCACTGCCCTCTTATCCTTTTCTGACTGCATTAACAAAAATCTTAACAGCAATACTCTATCCTCTGCACTCTTTATCAACCTCTCAAAAGCTTTCGATATGGTAAACCACCAGCTACTTATGAATATACTTAAATCCCTCAAACTAGATATACAGTCATTACAATTGTTTAAATCCTACTTAGAAAATAGGCAACAGGCTGTACTCTGGGATAATAATCTATCCACCCACCTTCCTATTACCCTTGGTGTCCATCAAGGCTCTATACTGGGCCCTTTCCTATTCTCAATTTTTATCAATGATATAAATGTAAAAATTCCTCAAGCTACCTGCATACAATATGCAGATGATTCCATATTAATATGCTCCGCTACTTCTTCATCTGAACTACAGTCCCTCACCCAAAAAGTGTTTAATATAGTAGAAAGCTGGTTCTTACAGCATTGCCTCCTCCTGAACCCCACTAAAACAAAATTTTTGCTCTTCACTCCTACACAAAAGTCCTCCCCAATAGACGTCACAGTTATATCTAATAATGGCACTGTCAAATCTCCTGACCCAACCACCAAACTCTAAGGAGTAATAATAGACCACAACCTTAACTTTGACACTCACATCAACACTACAATAAAATCAGTTAACAGAAAACTAGGCTCCCTCTATAAGATTAAACCCTTCCTTACTCCAATAGCTAGAACTACTATTGCCCACACCCATCTTATCTCTACTCTCCTGTATGCCTCATCTGTTTATAATAATTAGTCAAAAAACAACCTCAACAAACTGGCAACGTCCTACAATAACATTGCCAGATTTGCCACTGGCTCCCCATTTAGAACCCAGCACTGCCATAATCTAAAACAGCTAGGATGGCTGGAGCTGCATAATTAACTTCAATTTCACCAACTTATTATCACCCACAAGACCCTTTATCATCCTAGCAATACTCCAATACTTACTAGCCTTATCACCGCCTACAAAAGTCTTACAACCCTTCGCTCAGCAAATAAATTTATTGTATCCATGCACAAATCCAACAATAAGGCTGGTGATTCACTGTTCTCCAACACTGTGGGGAAAACCTGGAACCTACTTCCCACTGAACTCTCATCTCTTTCTTCAACGTTACTTTTCAAAAAGAAACTTAAAGTATATCTTAGAACTCACTGGCTATGCCCCTGTACTAACCCAGGCTAACAATTCTCTCCTTGCTATGTGAACTGTATACTTATTTCACTATTGCTGCATTAAGTCTAGCTCTTTCATAAACCACAGAGAGTATGATCTGTTAAGCTAAACTAAAGTCTGTATGAACTTAGTCTTTTTAAGGAATCACTATAGAGTATTATACCATGATCCCCCCAAAACGTGCCGATGATTGTGTGCCATTATCATCGAGTTATACTAATACTAAAGAAAAAAGGTCCGATCGCTTTTTTTTTTTTAACCATTTTTTTTTTTTTTTTAAACTGCTATGTTAAATGGGGGGTTTAATATATGAGACAACTTAAAATAAGCAACAGAGATGTCTTATTTTAGCTGTCTCGCTATGTTAAACCTTTAACATAGCGATTCATTAAAAAAAGAAAAAAAAAGATCTCTCTCTCTTTTCTCTTTTTCACAGCTCTGACTGACCGCGCAGGGCGCCGCGCCACACGTAGAAACGCCGCGGATGCCAGACAAAATAATGTCAAATACCACCCACTTCTGTTCTGGGTGCTAACTTTATTTACGGTTGGTTTGCTTTTGGTCCGGGGCTTGACCCACCACCCCGCACAACCGTGGGTAAATTTAGCATTACCCACACCCAGGCGTGGGTTATTGCTATATTAACTTACATACCAAGCTATCAACTTTATGAACATGTCTCTTCCTTATAAATCATTTATTTATTTATTTTTTAAATATGTTAAGTAGTAAGATTACTAAGTTGCTATGTAAACAATTGCATTCTAGTCTTGAATTTGTACTGTACCTGAAGTTGCTATTATCTGTATAGTGGAGCTTATCTCCCCAGGCCTCTACTGAAAATGGACATATATCCAGTTGGACTAGGCCGGTCAACAAATGTAAAATAAAAATAAATAAATAAAATAAATACATAGGAAACAGCAAAGCATGAAGAGAAACCACTGGTGAAAAATAAAAATCAATAAAAAATGATGATTAAATGACAATCGATATATACAAAAGTATTAGAAGTATAGTTTGACATGCTAGAAATTAAAAATAAAAAGATACAAGTCCACCCTAAGAATAGGGAGAGGGCAGGTGTTGAAAAGTATAGCTAGACAGTATGATGAGAGGTTAGGTTAGTAAAAATGTAACATATTTGTTAATATAGATCATACAGGTGAGGTGCTTGGGCATAGACACGAGCTAGTGAGAAATATTTAGAGAAAAGCTGACATGATGACATCAGGCATGTGGCATCCTCTTGTGCTAGAACCTCTGCTAGTATCACCCATGAATACAACGGGGACACAAACTTACTTTAACATTGCAGCATGTTGTATTTGAAGCCCAGATGTAGCTGGAGGAGAGATACATAGAGCTGTTTTGGTGACTATTAACCTGCATATGAAGGTCACTATAGAAATGCACCTGTCACTGTGTGTCCCCCACAGAAACTTGGGCAGTTGTCTCCAGCTAACCTCCATCATCCAAGCTACCACCAAATATGAAGGTGTGCTTACCCTCCCCATTTTGGGTTACCAGAAACTCTTCTATCACAATAAGACTCACCTGGGTGGCTTGTCTTCATGCTGTAGTGGACATGTCCCTGGAAATTTCCCATGACTTGGCCTTAGCATGCAATACCATATTAATATCTTTTATTCTTATGTATAATACATTTTGTTAAGGTTGCACACAACACTGAAGCCCTGCACCACTCTGCCATTATCAAGGATGTACAAGCCATGTGTGTGTAAGACCTGCAATAACACTTTCATCTCCTGGAGATGAAACTTTTCCAGCTACTGCCTTTCTCTCATTGGACCATGACAAAATGTGTTCCCCTGTGGGATACGGGTCTATTTCAGATAGTCAAACAGTGTGTGTGTGTGTGTGTGTGTGTGTGTGTGTGTGTGTGTGTGTGTGTGTGTGTGTAGGTGTGTGCGTGCGTGCGTGTGTGTGTGTGTGTGTGTGTGTGTGTGTGTGTGTGTGTGTGTGTGTGTGTGTGTGTGTGTGTGTGTGTGTGTGTGTGTGTGTGTGTGTGTGTGTATACGCTTATGCATGCATCTGACTGTCCTTGACCAGCTTATATGTATCTGTGTACAGTGCCCCCATTTGGTACTAGTGTACCTGTCCACTGCTGTTCTGGAACTATGTCCTATGCTGACAGCAGCAATGATCATGTTATTAGTGATCACAGCCCTGTATCACTTTGTTGGCAGCTGGTATTGCTGTGATCATCATTTAGCTCCCTTCTTCTACATTCATAACCCTGTCTTCACATGTACAGGAATTATTCTGTCTTATATACTGTGTCCTTTCCCCTGTGTGTCTGTAGACTGCAATGTACCCCATCACAGTTGAATATGTAACTGTCATGTCTTTGTGCTGTGCACCGCATCACAGTTAACTTTCTCCCACAGATGGACATGTATTAACATGCCCTCATACTGTGCTCCCTGCCATAGGTTCACCTACCCCAGCTGAGCATGTAATTGCTATGCTGTTGTGCTGTGTCCCTTTCCACAGTTCCTGCCCCACAGCTGAACATGTAACTGTCATGTCCTTGTGCAGAATTGTCTGCCACAGTTTCCATCACAGCTAGACAGTAGCTGTCATGCCATGTGCTGTGTTACCTCTTCTACATCTATTGGTTGTGACTGTCCCTGTTCCTGACACTCACTTTGGGCAATCAATACAGTGCAGAGGTACATTATTAGGCAGCTTGTCTTCCTACTGTATGGTTTCATCAAAGTGCAATGTCTTCTTCAGTGAAATCCTGATTCTTGCCTTGCTTATCTTAACATGGTCATCTGTCATATGGTGAATACATTTCATATTATGCTAAAACGGGACTCATAACAAGGTAGTTATACTAATGAGAGATTTAGTGTGATTGTCTCTGAATAACAACCATAATGCATTGTGTTATTATACCCATGCAGTATTAACTTGCTTGTACCTCCTCATCCTTGTACTAATGAGGCATGTGCATATGCATACAATGGTTGCATGTAGACTCTGTTAATTTCACAGCACTGTTGCACTGTACTAGAGAAATTTTCACTAGTACACTGTTGCTGCCATGCAGCGCATATCATGTAACATTCTAGCATGCGATTGTATACTTGTGGATACCATTTTGCTTTATGAGTAAACCGGTTGAGTTGTGATGGCCTCCGCAGGTACTGGATACAGCAATGTTCCTCATTGGTGTGTGTGAGTGTGTGTGTGTGTGTGTGTGTGTGTGTGTGTGTGTGTGTGTGTGTGTGTGTGTGTGTGTGTGTGTGTGTGTGTGTGTGTGTGTGTGAGAAAAAGACAGAGTGAAACCAAGATTTTCCACTATCTTCACCAGAGGACCCGTTGGGACATTGTGAAGGCCCTTCAAATAAGCTGGCTGCCTGGTTCCAATTTGCTCACACACTGAGTGATGTTACTGATATCACCAGTCTTGATGACCAGTACAGGGAAAGGCATAGCAATATGCAGTAGTACCAATTTGACTTGCAATTGACAGGCAGAGGTTAACGAGAGTGTGCTATGCAGAGTTAGTACTGTTTTTTATTCATTTTTGTTTTCCTTGCTGTTGTGCATTTGTTTCCCTTCCTTTCTTTCCACAAGCTGAGCGGTGTACTAAGTTTTTCATATGTTCTTTTTCATTAAGAAAGGAGCATAAACAGCATAGCATGGCTGAACACATTACTACAATGTGCAATTGCACTTCTCTTTGTAACATACATGTGTTCTAAGGCATTGTATTTTTCTCTCTCTTTTTTTTGTTCTTCCTTCTACTGATTCATCTGTGGTAGTAGGAGAGGAGTATAAGCAGGTACCTGGATTTGTGGCAGCCTGTGCATCTGCTGCTGGGTCTCCTGTGGTCACCATGTCTTTGTATCTGTAGTCAGATGGAAGTTATCCTGATGAAGGTGACCTGGAGAATTCACTGTTAGAAGCTCTGTGGCCACCACTCAGGGGTGGAGAGGAGCAGACCCCTCTTCTGAAAGTGGCTTGGAGACATCTCCTGTGGTCACCTGGTATCAGATGACTAGTTATATGAAAAATGTGCCAGCTGTTGGATATCTCCCATGACACTGTGAAGAGCATCTTATCATGGCTGTTAGAGTCACACCACTAGCTATCCTGATAATCAGATAAACAGGGACAAAGTCTGCCCATGATTTAAGCCACAGAGGTGGCTGTCTTTGTGGACTGTCTTCTGGTCAGTCAGGCATGAGTCTTGCACCATGCACTATTCACCCATCAAGGTGTTCCTCTCCATTTTACCATAGTCATCTTCTTTGTGGATTTACACTCTTTATTACCAGTTGTCCACTGCCTGCATGTTTGTATCCTTCAATTATTGTCCACATGTTATGTCTCCATATCACCCATGACTTCTATGCCTGGGTTTCATGTTTGTTTGCTCACCCATGCCATCTTCCTTAGTACTTATGTCTTTCCCAAACAGCACTCCTCATTACCCCCCCACCTACTCTTCCTCTTCTCATAAATAGCCTGGTAGATAAAAATGGCTCCTGTCCCATAAAAATGTTCTTTCCATAAACTAACACTTCTTATGGTTGCCTTTCTGTGTTTCGTCTGCTTGCTATTCCTCCTTTTCTACCTCTTTTATCCTATTTATATGATGATATCTGTTGGCACTTTGCTGTGTTAGCATATGTTGACCTGCTCACAATGCCCAAGTTGCAGTGATTAACTTCACTGTATGGGTGTGTGCAGCTTTGTGAACAGTTTGTTACCTTTTCTGTCACATTAATCATGAGAGGTATTCTAGCATACCCCTTCCCTACAGGTGTCAAGAATGGCTGCTATCTACAACGAGGCTCTGCTAATTTACTATGAATCCTTTTTCTCAGAATACTGGTGCTGTGCTGGTCATGGTACATGGCTAAGCTCCAGGCCCCATTATGCTACAGAATCTGTGATAATGAATGTTGATCCAAGATTTAGCAAATGTTTTTAAATACCACCCAGCCACCACTGAACTGTAGTCCCTTACCAGGTGCCCTAAATCTTTTACAAAGAGCATAATCTTTTTTGTAAATCTTATATGAGAAGATCTAGATGGGGGGAATCATAAGAGTTAAAGCTACATATTTTCTTTCCTTTATTATTATATCATTATCGTTTTACTGCAAAACATTTAGAAATATTGGAACACACTGCAAGAAACTCAAAATTTAGAGTCATTTAGGGCTCCTGAGAAAAAAAAAGTTCTTTCGTCTGACTTTGTTCTCAAAGTCCTTTCATTTGCTTTTTATAGTGATATGTTGTCCAGAGATTTTTAATATTACATTTTTGAAAGTTTCTATTTTGGCAAATTTGTTAAAATGTGAAAATATGCAAAAAATGATTCTGCAGCTCTTTTGTACACATGTAGCTTTCATAAACCTTTTATGCAATGTTTTCTTTTAAACTTCTTTCATAACAGACTGCAGAGCAGGCTTTAAGAACATTGAAGCTGATAGTCTCTTCTGAAAAACATACCCAGGGATTCAATAAACTCTGTGAAGGAATAGTGATATTCCTGCACGCAGTGGTTCGTGTCCATATAGCCTTAGCTTTAACAGCAGCACACCATGCATATTCATGAAGGCATGCTGCTGTTAAGACTAAATGGACACAAGCAGTGAACAAGTGCAGGGGGCATATCTAAGCAGGGCAGGCACATCTAACACGCCCCCTGCACTCAGAACGTGCCATACAGCACTTTTTAAAAGTATTTCAGTTTCCGCAGACACTGAAATGAAATAAAATGAGCAGTTCAGTGTCTGCAGACACTAAAATAGCTAGAAGAGCAAGAAACAATGCAGGGAGTGTGTGACAGGTTCTGTCTCACACCCCCTGCATTGTAAAAGTGCCGTACGGCCATAACCGTTAACTGTACAGGTTTCTTCAGAATGTCCAAATGCCTGTCTCGCATACATCTCGCTATAAAGCAGTACAAAGCCATAAATAATGGGAGGGACAAAGCCAGAAAAATAGGGACACATCTTAAATATTGCACCAACAAACCCAAAAGCTGATAGAATAAAAGGTTTGTAATAGCATGGACTCCCTGCAGAGTATGAAGACTGAAACACAAATGCCTGCCATGTGAAAGCGCCCTACGGCCATAGCCGTTAACTGTACAGGTGTCTGCACAATGCCCAGATGTCTGCTTTGCATTCATCTCACCCTCTCAGAGAAATAAAGCAGGACAAAGCCATAAATAATGGGGGGACAAAGCCACAAAAATAGGAACACGTGTTAAACATTGCACTGGCAAACCTGAAAGCTGATAGCATAAAAGGTTAACATTAGGACAGATCTCCTGAAGAGTAATAAGACAGAAACACAAATGTCTGTCATATGAAAGCACCATACGGCCATAGCTGCTAACTGTACAGGTGTCTGCAGAATGCCCAGATGCCTGCCTCACATACCTGTCAACCTCCTAGAGTAACAGAGCTGTACAATGCCAAAAATAATTAAAAATATTTTTTTTTCCCTACTAAGGGTTGTTTAAGCTTAGCTGAGTGGGTGTGCGTATTATGGCTCTCTGCCCAGCATTGCTTAAACACCCTGAAGGAGATAAAAATATACAGCTAAAACCTTCATACTGGGATAACATAGTGGTTAGAGTCCCAGCCTTAATATGCATGCATTCATGGTTCAAGTACCAAAACAGGCATTTTATTTTTACATAGGAAAGCAGTGTTAAAATTATTTTTTGTTTGTAAATGATGTAGTAAGTGATACTTGTCAACCAGAGTAGTGTAGCTGGTCTAAAATGGAAGTGTGAGTGCATATAACATGTGAAACCACCCATGCGTACACAACTGTCCCATACAGTATAGTCACACCCCTTGGTAATGTAACGAAAGCACGTAAAGGGACGTCATGTAAAGTAAATTATATACACTTACTAAATGAAGTCATTATTCTAATATATCTAAAAATTAAAAGTGAGCAATGATTAGCAGTGCTCAGCTATACTTAGCCAGTTTAAGCAATGCTGAGATGTGAATGCTAAGCAACAGTCAGCTCAGCTAAGCAGATTTGTGCACTGTTAAGCAGTACTCAACAATTTCCCCTTTAAGCATTGCTAAAACCAGCATACCAGGTTTTAGCACTGCTAAACTGTGTTCAACATTTACAAAATTGACCAATGACAGCAAAGGGTGGGAATATGGCCTTACTGAAACCACATAGGTGGGAACACAGCTAGTGCCTGTTATAGTTCAACTTGTGCAGGAACCATGGCTGGCATAGGTGAGGGTTCGAGCTTTAGGACGCAGCACTGAGGCATTGTGCAGTCCGCGGTCATGGCTGGACTCCTCATAAGTAACCATGAAGAGAGACTGCTGCAGGGAAAGTACCAGGGCTCACAATTTAAAGCGGAGATCTGGGACCATCTCGCTTGTGATCTCACCAGTGCTACTGGTGTCACCTGAACTGGTGAGCCGGTCCTGCACTACTATGCTGACCTAAAGCGGAGAAAGGGGGTGCTCTTGGACCAGTGGATCCAAAATGCCATGGACAACTGTGCTCCAGCAGTTTGTAAGTATCACAGATATAGGTATACCAAATCCTAGCCTAAGGATGCGATAGACAGGTATGCATAATGTTTGTTTTTCTCCCTTACAGCTGCAGCAGAAAGGGCTAGTAACATTGAAGCCCATGCCAACAGAATGCTGAGGCTACGCCAACAAACTAGTGAGTAAAAATCTATTTTGCAGTATATTGTGCAAATAACTAAGAAGGAGTACATTGTGTAGTTCTAGTAGGTATACTGTTACTCTGTTAACTGAATAAATAAAGGATGTCTGACTAATATTGATCTGAAATAAACATCCATAATACAAACTGTTGTGGTTACTATGTTGTTATGTTATATTATGTTATGTTATAATTCAAAGGATTAATGCAGAGTACACTAACTATCTGTCATGCATGCGTCACAGGATTGCAAGTTCAGACTGTCTAACCAAGAGACTAATAGGCAGAAACCAGTGAAACAAGAAATAGCAGTTCCACAGTAGCTCAGTGTAATGAGAAATCATTTTGTTGTTATTTTGCACATCCAGACATGGTTTGAATCCAGGGAGTGGTACTAAGGTGTTCATATCTACACACAAAGAATCAGGAATATATATAAAACAGTCAGGTAGTGTTAAGAGATATTTTCTCCACAGGTTTTACAGGTAAGAAAATGTTGGTAGTAGCTGTATGAAGGGTATACTAATAAACTGTGTACAACTGTTCAACTGCCCCACCAAATGCCTGCAAATCACAGCAGGATATGTACATACAACATGCACACTTCCTGAAACATGTCTCTCAAGTGTCACACTGTCATGTCTAGTGGTCACTGCTGCCAATAACCCTGGACACAGATAGGAAACTAGTTGAAGTATGCCAGTAGCACACTCACATAACAGCAGTTCAGGGTACCCCTCCTGTGCCAGATATGTAACCCTGACATTTATGAGTCCCCTCTAGTCATGTACCCAGAGTTGTCACACTTTTCCCCATACCATTCCAGGCTAACAGTTTAATAGGTATTTTTGTGCTACAGAAGCTATAGCCCATACGTAGATATAAAGTGCGGGCAGACCCATAGAGTATTGAGCAGTACTGTTGTGGAAAATAGAAGCATAAACAGTTGTTAATGGACTTTTTTGTCTCACCGCCCCATCCCTCATCTGCATCAGTAATTATTATTCATAAACTATAGGTATGTTGTTCTCCAAACCTAATGGTAGGACTTGTATTTTATTACTGTTCATATATTTGATTGGTTGCATGTTAACATACCTTGTGTTGCTATCAATGTTACTGGCATGTTGTTACGATGCATACTGTTGTTCCATTTATGCATGTGTTCTGTTTGCTATGCAACTGTTTCAAATCTGTTTTATAGGGTTAACCGGACATCCATGCATGCTATTATAACTAACCTTGAAATATGTTGTTCATGACTAACCAACATATTTTGTAAAACCTCAACACCATAGCAGGTTTGGCAAGGCAGATCCCAATGGATCCACCTGTCCCACCTCATCTGGCCATGGCATCGGGCTCCAGCATGTCTGGGACCCAACCTGGAACTTCTCGTCCATTGGTCCTGCACCACCTTTGGGTGGAACTGCCTCCCCTGGGAGTGGGCACGGACAGGAGCCTGTCACCTGCAGTCACTTCTGGGGTTTGGTGCACAGCACCATTCGAGCAGAGTTGGGTGGGGAGCTTTGCCAGATTGAGGGCCGCCTGGAGCACTTCCAGGGACAGGCCACCCCTCCTGTCCAGCCCCCAGCACAGCCACCTTCAGGGCCATGAAGGTGCAGTGGTGACTGCCCATTGGTGGGGACCTCAGTCCCACTGTATCCATTTGGGGGCTCATGGGCTTTGGATTCCCAACCACCCTCCCCGTCAAAGGTGTTTACCCCCTCATGTGTCATATACCACCCCTATCTGGTGTCTTGTTTGTCAGGTCTGTGTGCAAATGCAATCTATCCTACCTAACCTATCTCCCCAAACATACCTGCAGCCCTTCCCCAACATCCCACTCTCACCTTAAAAAAAAAGCATCTGTCCCACAAAAAAAAAAAATAACATTGCCCCATACATAGCTCTACATTTCACCCCCATGTACAGTGAAACTAATCAAACCCACAGATTATTCTGCAAATGTCTGTTGCCAACACCCCTCTCTGTGGGGTGTGAGGCTGTAAATTCCAAATTCTACACATTATTCACAGCTGTTGCTGCAAAAGAAATGTAGAGTTATGCTCCTTTTCTACACATGTAATGCACATCACTAGCTGCTTTTTCTAATGTTTTACCCCCTGCTTCCCCCATTTCAGCACTTTCCTATCACCCTTTTTTATTTTCTTTAATGAAATTTAGTGTGGGTGTAAGTGTGAGTAAGCGGTGCTAAGTGAAGCTAACAGGACTTAACCATCTGTTAGCATTGCTTAGCTCCATGCAAAACAGCGCAAAACCATGCAAACCTGCTTACAACTGCTTAAAACTGCCTTGATCACTCTGTCTCCATCAGCCCTTGTTCTGCCCGGCAACAAAATAATCCGCCCTGCCAAGTCTTGAATATGGGATGCTGTGCACTACAACCACAGCAATGTACGACTACACCATCTCAGCTGCAGGACACTAGAATGCTTTTACAAACATATCACGCATTCTGGTCATTTAACATTAATGAAAAAAAAGTCATCACTTCCAAGCCCGGAATCCAGAACCCTGTGTATTACAATCACAGCAACATACCTCGACACCATCTGAGCTATAGGAATTTGCACTGTTTTTACAAACATATCATGCACAACAGTCATTTAACATAAGGGGAAATTCTATATCCGTAGTACTCATATACATTATATACATATATATATGTATATATAGATACCAATATATATATATTTATATATATATATATATATATCTATATATATATATATATATATATATAGATGACCAACCTCTTACTGCAAGACATCTGCCCGACAAAGTGGGGGATAAAGGGCAAACAATAGTGACATCTTTGAAATATGGCTGTCATACACATAGAAGTCTGCTAGAGTGGCATGGTTTGCTTTAACATACAATTCCAGATAGATTCCAGGTCTGAAACACAGATGAATGTCATTATTTACTGATGTCAATGCTCACATCATCCCAGTGATTTCTCAGATATCCACAACTGTTATGGGCAACAGATGAAACATATGAGCCATGCATCTGGACAGTGTCTAGACATCTGGACAGTAGACAAGGTATGACCACAGTCATGTAATAGAATGAAAAAACCCATGACAGCTGCCAACCATGTCAGCAAGCACCTTCTGAACCACAGTAAGACCAACACGACACTACCCCCAATCAGCTCTGGGCAATTACCCATGTATATCCAAATATATCATGCACTACAGGGATGGAACTCTAGGGAAAACAGATAGTGGTGCAAAAATGTCAACCCACAACCAGTCACAGCAACATGCCAGTACCTCAAATGAACTCTTGAGTAGAACGACTGTTTGAACAAACATATCCTGATTGCCAGTCACACACTACACTGACATATACTGGCCCAGCTCACAGTGTACTAGGAATCCTGATGTGTTACAGGACATTTCTCAGTCTGCCCCTACAAACATACACACTTGATGGACCACCATCAGCCATAGCAGCATATACAGTCAGATAGAAAAAGTATCTATGACACTCACATCTGCTACTCTCCCTACTCAGCCCAATAAACATCTACACACAACACTGTGGCACAATCGTGGCATTCCGTTCACAATGGCCAGACATACATAACTCTCATATGTACAGATTTCCACAGAATGCCCAGGGTGTGAGACCATATTCATGGCCACTGTTGCATACCACTTCCAGGAGTCTGCTAAGTCAATGGGATGATACCTGGAGTGCAGTCACTAAATAATGATATACCATACCTCTGAACCTCTTACTGCAAGACACCTGGACAAACCATGACATACTTGGGGGACAGGGGGCTGGAAAGAGGGACATATCTTACATAATGGTGTTACAAACTGAAACAGTTGCCGGTGTTACAGGCTTTGTTGTAACATAACATCCCTGAAGGATATGATGTCTGAAACACCAATGGATGACAACAGTTACTGAATACAATCCTCACATTATCCTACTGATTCCACAAAAACAGAGGTTATCTGAGGAACAGACCAAACATAACAGGCAAACCACTGGGCAGTCTGTGGACATAAGGACAGTTGAGAGGTATGTCAGAGACATATCACTGTTAGACATCAAGTCACGCAGAAATGCATGTCCAGACAAATTCTGTTAATCTAGCAACCCTCTATGTGTATAACAGCACTTCTGACTTACCATTTTCCAGTTCTGGAGCTTTGTCCCCCATGTTGTTAGGCTGTCTCCACATGTCCTGTCCTGAGAGGTACTCCCACCTACTGTCTGTGAAGCTGTAGCCCTAATATCTCCACCATTTCCTCCACACAGGCAATGAAAAGGGGTAAGGCCCACATGAAGGATGTAATTATAGCACTGTGTTGCTATGGCACTGGCAAATGGAAAGACAACACAGCTGTTCTGTATGCAAGCAGCAAGTGGGAGACACTGATTGGTGCACAGGCCATCACCTGCTCATGTGCAGTACCTACAAAAGGCAGGTTGCTGCCTATGCAACACAGATCTCAACCCACCTCCACAAAGACAGACTGCAACTACACAAACCTAAGCATTTGCATTGTTGTGAGAAAACTCTTCAGCACTATAACAGATATATTAGTTATGTGAGCTTGTAATGGAATGCAGAAGGGATGCAATGATGTCAAATGGGGCATTAAACACTAGGCCACAACTAGACTTGCTGAACTCACATGCTGCTGTTCAACACCTATGGCCATTCCCGCTTGCCCTGTCTGCATTGACATGGAGCACATCTCTGGCCCCTGAGTCACCCCAGCAAAGGTCAGCTCATGTATGACTACTACTGGAGTGTCTGCTGTCCAATACTGAGTGTTTCACTGCTAAGCCAGCTACCTGGGATGTTGTAATTATTCATATGTCACCTGTGAATGCTACTCTGATACATATGCTTGCTTTACAAATGTAAAAGATGTATATAGGGTATGTGCATACTACACAACAGGTGCAGACGTGTGTGTTGAACTGAATGTGATATACTGAGCCCATACCTGACAACCTTTCAAAGCTTTGCAGACTGACTACATGTCTGCCTTATATTTGTAGTCAATGTCTCAGACAGTTGTGTATTGTCTGGTACAATCCTGGCAACTCATTAAAGACTGAAGTCCTAACATATTAGCATACATTTGATTGTCAAATGTCATATCCTGCAGAGTAAACCTGTGAATGTCACACTGTCTTTGCTGGCATCTAAGTGTGTTTCAGCTACATTCATAAAGTGACACTGTTTACTAGCCTTTGTCCACCACTGATGTGTGCCTTTGTGCAGATGTCTTGCTCTAACAGGAGCTAGGTGTCTTACCACGAGACCCATGTCAATGCAAGCATATCTTGTCCTGTAGGATGCTGACATTTGTGCAGTCACTGACACCTGCTTTGTAGCTGTGGAGAGCACACCAACCCTGCCAGGTCACTCATCCCATCATACGTTTAGACCGCAAATGGAGCCCTGCAAAGCCATAGGAGGTGGAGTGTTGAACATCAACATACACATACACACCACTAGGCTGGCCAAACAGTATGAAGCATGGGTGACATCCCAAGTGCAGTTAACAGTTGAAAAAAAACACATACTCAAATCATAGTTAGCTACAGGCCTCCAAACATGACTATGGACATCCACCACACCTATTGGGACCTGCTGAAATATGTCAGGATTCAATCGTCTACCTTGCTCCTGAGTGACTTCAAATACCCAACAATAGTGTGCATGACCTATGCCACCTGAACATGAATGCACATAGATTCCTCAGCTTTGTCAATGGTAAGGCAGTGGATCAGCCAGTCAACGCTTCTCCAACAGGTGGAAATATCCTGTACCTGGTCCTAACCAACATGAGTAGCCACTGTATCACTCCTACAGTGCCATCCACCTTGGTAATATCTGATCACATAGCCATCACTGCTCAGGTCACCATCTCCCCTGCCCCCCCTTACAGTATCAAACAGAATGAACTGTACACAAATGACTATAAATCCCCTCAGAGCAGGTAGAAGTAGCTTTACAGCCAATGTCCCATTTGTTTGAACTAGCAAGTGTCCAGGCCCACACCACAATACTATGTGGGCAACTGCATAGCTGTATGGACTCAGCAATATCTGACAGGACAACATCATCTTCCACAAGGTAGGGTAAACACCTGTGGTGGACAGCAGCAATACACAAATACCATAATAGGTGGAAACAACTGCTGGACAGGCCAAGAAGGAACAGGTGACTCAATGGAAGCAATGTCACCTTGGTCTGCACAAGCAAATAAAGTCACAGGTGATTTACCCTAAGGCTGTCTTTGAGAGCAAATTAGACACATCCACTAAGGCCAATCACTGGGACTTCCACACATGTGTTTGCAATTCCAGAGGCAACACGCAAATCTGCTCTGCAGTGGTGGTCAGTAACACCACATACACATGATATGGCACAGATATAGGCAACCAGCTGTGGACAAGTGATGTGTAAACATCACCCCCCTTTCCCCCCATTGGCACACATGTGCAAACACCTGCACCACTCCACCCATCATCAGGAAGCAGCTGTGTAATCTCCTCTCACAGGCAACACACAGAGGTCTATATAGGCCAGATACCATCCCTAGCTGCATCCTACATGAACACAGGCATGGCTCTCAGATCCATTCCACACTGTAGTAAACCACAGGCTGAGCACCAGTGTCATCCCATCTGCATTGAGCACAGCCACTGTCATCCCTATACACAAAGGCAGAGCAATCCACTGACCCAAACAATATTATACACATCAGCTTAACTAGCCTGCTCTGCAAGGGCATGGAAGGCAATATCAAGGACATTATGAACCGGGACATCAGCAACATCAAAATGCCTGAGTCCACACACCATCATATTGTCAAAGAGGGATCAGGCCTGTTAAACCTGGTTGACCTCTCTGAAGTGGTCAACAAACACAGGGACGAGGGGAAGATGGTGAACAATGCCTACCTTCACCTAGCCCAATCCTCTCACACTAATCCTCAAGCAGCCAGGATACATACTCCTACACAGCTAGGCACCAACCTGTAGGTTTCCAGATGGGTAGCTAACTGGACCAATGATAGTACCCACTCAGTCAAAGTAGTGGAACCCACCTCTAGTAGTAGATTCTTCCACAATGGTGTACCGCAAGGACCAGTCTGGGTGCCTCTACTGTTTGAGATATATGTATCTGAGGTACAGGACAAAAGCAGTGGTCTGTGGCTGACCAGGTGTACAGATGCTTGCAAGCTGGCCACTGTTTTACATTCTTCTACTGATGTGAGCATCCCCCAAGAGGCACTCACCCAATTACTGACTGGTGCAAGAAGCATTACCGCAAAGCTGAATGTGAGGAGAGGCATCATTCCCCCTGCTGTGGCAGATGTCAGCCACAATAAGTATGACAGTAATAATGTACTGAGCATGCAATCAGTTGTGAGATGACTTGTGCACCGAGGTTGGTAGCAACCTGACAGTTTCCCACCTTGTGGACACCATTGTACGGAAGGCCGTCTACATGGCCCACTTCACAAATATGGGTATGTCATCCAGGAACCAGGAGGCGACAACATCCCTGTACTCCAACCTTACCAGATGCACTACCAAGTACAATGGCCCCTTTGGCATGTAACTTGCCAAGCAAATGCAGCAGTTGCAGAGACCACAGAGGTTCATAACCAGGAAATTCCAGGGTCTGCAACACCTACCCTATACAGGTAGGCTGAAATCCCTGTCCCTGTACTCAGTCTCATACAGACTGATCATAGGTGATTTGTGTCTGGCATACAAAGCCATGTCCAAACCAGCCTCGATGGTATTTCTGCATATCTGTAAAACATATTGCACTTACGCATCATGCACGCAAGGGCCTCACCTGGTCTGTGACATGTATAGTAATTGGTGGAGGGATAGTGTGGTGTCCCACACAATACACTGTCTGTAAAATACACACCCTCCCCATGTCTAGCAGAGTATGTGTATAGCCCTCTGGAAGAGGAAGCTGGACTGCATGGAAAATGGATGAGACACCCCTGGAATCCTGGTTGTGTCCCAGATGGGCAGGGGAAACAGGTTCTGGGTTGGAAGGGGCATGGACAAAAGTTGGGGCCAGGCTTATGAGGGCATCAGGGACAATAGCCTGGTATCATTTTATGAGTCTATGCACCTCTTATTTTACATCTGTCCTGTATATATTTCAGACTGTCCTGCAATGTTGTGTGAAATGAATCTCTGTGAGTCTGAACTGTGTATGTACTGCAGTGGTAGTGTATAGTCCTGCCCCTCATCAGTTATCATCACATATTGTTACACCTTGTCAGTGTGTGTTGTCTGTGTAGCAATAAGTCAGCTCTTACAGTGCATGGATATGCACTTGGTGACACTTTATAGCTCACACTAATAGCCTTGGTCTTGCCCATAATTACCAATCTGTTACTAGGCCCATCACACAGTAGGATTTGTCACCCTTTGTTGTGGGCCGGACAGTAGCAGTGATAGAGATGGATTGTGGCAGGCAGAACTACCATAAGGTCTGCCCTGAATGGACCATAGGTGTCATAGCTGTGCCAGACTGTACCAGGAGTGTGTGCGTGTGTGTGTGTGTGTGTGTGTGTGTGTGTGTGTGTGTGTGTGTGTGTGTGTGTGTGGCTGTGTGTGTGTGTGCGTGTGTGTACCAGCCAACCTTATGGTGCAGGTATTAATTTCCATATGTTGTCTTCCCTCATAGGTGGCAATGGGGGTCGTGGTCCCTTCTGCATGGAACCTGATGTCAGTGTCTTTGCAGACTCTGACAATGATGATAGGCATAGGGAGGCACAGGTGGGGTTGTCAGGGGCTGAATCTGTGCCATCGGTTGACATCACACTGTTGTCCACAACATCCCCGCACACAGTCATGATATCCAAACATACCCCATCCCCAGTGGTCACAGATAATGGACACTTGGTGGGTGGTGGCATAAAACAGGCTAGTGTTGTGACTCTGGCAAATGTGAGTGTAGGCACATACCATAGCCGGAGTGCAGGCGAGGACCCACACAGGCGGATGGACAGGGGTGCTAGCAGGAAGACTACTGCCTGTCCAGGTCCTGTCACAAGTGCCACAGCTGGTGTCACCAGACATGTTTCAGGCCATTATGGAAGCACAGGCATGTACTGACTGCAACATCAGACAAATACTCAAGGTTTTAGATGTACATCTTCCTGGTGTCTTTGGTGACCTACATGACCTTGTTGAGGCCACACGAGAGAATACTGAGGTCATGAATAGACGGTGGGGTGAGATCATGGCACTCCTCAACCGTGCAATGTCTGTGCTGGAGCATGTGGTGGGAGATGGGTGGCAGCCATGTGGATGTAGGTCAGCACCACAATCAGCTGAGGGTCTACATGTGCACTTTTACACTCATGTAGTGGCAGTACCACAAGCATTACTGAAGGGGTGGTTGCTGTCCACACCACAATACAGCAAGCCATGGGCACATGGTCCTGGTCAGTCCCATTAGGGACATGGATCCAGCAGACAATAGTCACCATCTGTTTGTAGTACTGCATCTGGCCTTGGGCCTGGTGGTGCCAGTGAGACCCCTGGCAGGACCAATTCACATGTCCATGGCTGAAGATGATGAACTGTACACCCTGCCATGTACGGTCCTCAGCTGTCCGACATACCCCTGTGTAGGGCAGCCACATGGCATAACTGTGTGTATACAAACACACACATCACCATTACAGACAGGTCACCTCTAGACACACACACCACCCCTGCACTGCCTATTCATAGAACACTCATCCAAACACGCACACATGATGTCAACTGTATGGCCCAACCTAGGCCTCTGGCAAACCCAAGCAACACCCTGTGCATATGTTGATACCTGTGCCACATCCTTGTCATCCATACCACCAATGCAGGGACATGCTAATATGGTTCTGATGCACAGGGAGAACTAAGTACAGTTTAGCTTTGTAATGCTGTGTAAGGTGCTGGCAGCTGGCATTTTAATGGGTACACTGCAGAGTGTGTGTACCTTTTCAGCCATGATGCATAACTGGTGTTAGTAATGCTGACTGAATGCAGTCTCACATGCTGTATTCTGTTTGTGTTCTAAGTGTCTATGTGTCAGCAGGATGTGGCCCTGCAGAAATTGCCATTGATGGGTATGGCAGAGTGGTAACACATCAACCATGTCATAGCCGAGGTACAGCTGTATATGCTCACATTTACCAGGTCTGTGTAACAGTTATTGCATGTGCCACAGAGCTTATAGGGCTGATGGATGTATACAGGTAAGTCTATGGTGGTTGATATCAGCAGCTCATGTAAAGTGGACAATAGTAAGTGTAGTGGGTGGAACAGACCTCAGATTGGTAAAACCCATACCCCCAGAGGATATTGTGTCGAATACACACAGACAGTACTGTTACCACACACACACACACACACACACACACACACACACACACACACACACACACACACACACACACACACACACACACACACACACATACACACACACACACACACACACATACACACACACACGCACAGGATCACAGTTGCCAGTGCTGGGTTTGGAAACCCTACCCATCTAGCTAGTGGTAGTACAGTGTTATGCGGTTATCGTAGGTGGCATGGAACTAATAGTGTGATGAGTGTTCCAAGGTACCTGTAATGTGAATAACATCACATGCCCTTGTGAGGTGTGGCAATGGGGGGTGTACTGGGTGGGAACGGACTCATAATACTGTCACTTATAAGTCTCCATACTCGCAAACATTGATATGCACACCAATGCACACACATACACACATTTGCCAGTTCTGACATTAGCAGCCCTGCCTATCATAGGTTCATAGTTTCATAGGTAAGTACTAAGCTATCTGCCCGAGGGCATCTGTAAGCTTAGCCAGAATTTTTTGGCTGTCACCGCCCCCTTAGATTAGTTCCTGTGCCTCTGACCAGCAGAGCCATTAATTTACTGTGCCTCTGTTATTCATTCCATACTGTTACATAGTTGTTGCATGTGGCACGGGTCTTATAGGGCTGAAGAGTGTCTACAGATACTTCTATGGTAGATGTGAACAGCGGGCTTCATAAAGTGGACCTTGGAACATGTGTTGGGAGTACTATGGCCTAAAATTGTAAACCATGGCCACGCAATAAATAAAGTTCCCACTCAAACACACACAGGATACTGTTCTCAGACATACTTACCAGCACTGAGATTAGAACCCCTACCTATCTAGTTATGGCTAATACAGTGTTATGCATTTATTGCACGTGCCACAAAGCTTATGGAGTGAAGAGTGCCCAAGGTAATACTAAGGTGAACAGAATCAGCAGGCCTTGTAAAGTATAGCAATGGGTGGTGAAGTGGGTGAAAATGGACTCAAAATACTTTAACCTACAGTTATACACACTTACAACACAAATACACTCATATACACATTTCTCAGGACAGAGATTATCAACCCTGCCTATCTTGGTAGTCAGTCCATACTGTTACATAGTTCCTGCACATGGCATGGGGCTTATTGAGCTGAAGAATGTCAACAGATACCTCTACAGTTGATGAAGACACCGGACCTTGTAAAGTGGACCTTGGAGCATGTACTGGGAGTACCATGGCCTAAAAATGTAAAATCCATCCCCCAATGGACACATACACAGGATCACACACACACACACACACACACACACACACACACACACACACACACACACACACACACACACAAACACACACACACACACACACACACACACACACACACACACAAACACACACACACACATACACACACAGACACACACACACACACACATTTGTCAGGAATGAGATTAGAACCCCTACCTATCTAGTTATTGCTACTACAGTGTTATGCATTTATTGCATGCACCACAGAGCTTATAGGATGAAGAGTGTCCCATGGTTCTTCTAAGGTGAACAACATCACCAGCCCTTGTAAAGTATGACAATAGGCAGTGTACTAGGAGAGTAAGGACTCAAAATGCTGTATCCTACAAATATGCACACTTACAAACACTTACACACACACACACTTACTCACATTTGCCAGGCCTCAGATTAGAAATCCTGTCTATCTAATTTTTGGTACTATAGTGTTATGCAGGTACCGCACCCACCACAGGGCTTGTAGGGTGAAGAATGTCCCAAGGTACCTGTAAAGTGAATAACATCACCAGCCCTTGTAATGTACAGCAATGGGAGGTGTACTGGTTGAGAAGGGCCTCAAACTAATTTCACCTACATGTTTACACACTCACAAACACATTTATAGACATTAATGCACACACATTTATGCCAGTACTGAGATCCATAGATTCAAAGGTTCATACGGGTGTACTAGGCGAATGGCCATAGAGCCTTTACAAGCCTAGCTCATAGGATTACCCTGGCACCATGCCACCTGACATTACTCCCTAGTCTGTCTATCAAGTATAGCCAATGGAGTGATCCCCAGGCTGAGATTTCAATTCCCCATCCACTCATACAGATTTCTCTTGCAGAGGGCCAGTGAGGTGCTCTGCTTGACATGCATGTGAAGTCTATTCCATAGTGTGGCCAGTCTCTGGGTTATGAACCTGTCCCTCCAGCATGTTCTGTTAATTGTGGAAATGGGGTTGAGGTTTCTTGGGAATGTGGTATGGACTGATTGGGTTTCTTTAAATGTAGCATGCCTAACAGAGCTGAGTCAGACATGGCTTTGTAAGTCAAGCAGAGATCACCTCTAAGTAGCCAATATGAGACAAAGAATAGTTGGGGGTATTGGAGTCTGTCCATGTAGGACAAGTGTTTAAGGCCTAGGATCCTCTTTGTGAGGTGCTTTTCCAGCCTCTCCAGGTGTTGCAGGTGCCTTGTGAGGTACATGCCAGATGGGCCATTGTACCCGATGATTGGCCTAATGAGGGAAGAGTAGAGGGAGACTATGACCTCTTTCTTCCTGGATGCAACACCCTTAGTAATGAGATGTGCCACATAGAAGGACTTTCTGACCAGAGTGGCACTGTGGTGGACAACAGAGAGGTTGCTGTCAACCTGTGTTCACAGTTCTCTTATAACAACGTCTGTGTTCAGTGGACTACCATCAATGTGGTGACTCTTGGGAACCAAGTTGTTCCTGAAGGAGATGGTGACACATTTTCTGGCATTGAGCTTAAATCCGGTGTTCTGACAACAGTCGTAGATCTCAGTGAGGACTTTCTTCAGTATGGCAACATCACTTGGAGAGGTAATAATAGCACCCACCTTGCAGTCTGCAAACATTGTTAGCCAGAGTCCCTTTGTGTTGGGCTGAACTTCAGAGGCATAGATTCCGAACATGAGGAGACCCAGGACCAGATCCTGTGGTACTCTACTCGTGACTAGTTGGCAGTCTGACATGGAGTCCACAGCTTTCACACTATGGGTTCTATCTGTATGCCAGCTTGCAACCCACCTAGTGATATAGGGGTTGATGCCTAGCTGAGTGTGTTTGTCTATGATTCCTGAGTGGGGAATGGTATCAAAGCATTAGAAGCCCCACTTATCTTGTTATTTATTTCATATTGTTGCATAGTTATTTCATGTGACACAGAGCGTATAGGGCTACAGAGTGTCTACAGATACCTCTACAGTGGATGACAACAGTGGGCCTTGTAAAGTGGACATTGGGACATGTACTGGGTGGACCACAACAAAACATTGCAAAACTCACCCCCCAATGGATATGGTTCCCACCCAAACACACACAAATTTGCCAGGACTGAGATTAGAACCTCTATCTATTTATTGCTACTACAGTGATATGCATTTATCTCATGCGCCACGGAGCTTATAGGGTATAGGGTGTCCCAAGGTACTTCTTGGTGAGGAACATCACCAGCCCTTGTAAAGTATGGCAATGGGAGATGCACTGGATTAGAAAGGCCACAAAATACTTTAACCTACAGATATACACACTTACAAACACACATGCACTCACACACACATTTGCCAGGAGTGACATTAGAATCCCTACCTAGTTAGTTATTTGTACTATAGTGTTATACAGTTACCACACGAGCCACAGAGCTTACAGGGCTGAAGGATGCCCACAGGTACTTTTAAGGTGACTGACATCAGCAGGACTGCTAAAGTAGGTCAATGGGATGTGTACTGGTTGTGAATGGGCTCAAAATCTTTACACACACACACACACACACACACACACACACACACACACACACACACACACACACACACACACACACACACACAGATGCACACACACACAACACACACACGCAGCACACACAACACACACACACACACACACACACATACACACACAACACACATACACACACACACACACACAGCACACATACACAACACACACACACACAAATCACACACATACACACAACACACATACACACACAAAACACACACAACGCACAAGCAAAACACACACACACAACACAAACACACAACACACACACACACACACACACACACACACACACACACACACACACACACACACACACACACACACACACACACACACACACACTTACATTTGCCAGGACTGAGATTAGAACCCCTACTTAACTAGTTATTTGTATTATAGTGTTACAAGTTATCGTACGCACCACAGAGTTTATAGGAGTGAGAGTTGCCCACAGGTACTTCTAAGGTGACTGACATCAGCATGACTGCTAAAGTAGAGCAATGGGAAGTTTACTAGTTGTGAAGCTGTGAATGCGCTCAAAACCTTTAACCTACAAACACACACACACACACACACACACACACACACACACACACACACACACACACACACACACACATTTACATTTGCCAGGACTAAGATTAGAATCCCTACCTAAGTAGGTATTTGTACTATAGTGTTACGCAGTTATCACATGCACCACAGAGCTTATAGAGCTGAGGGCTGCCCTAAGGTACTTGTAAGGTGACTGAGATCAGCAGGACTTCTAAAGTAGGGCAATGAGATGTGTACTGGGTGTGAATGGGCTCAAAATCTTTACCCTACAAACACACACAGACACACACACACACACACACACACACACACACACACACACACACACACACACACACACACACACACACACACACACTTGTACATTTGCCAGTACTGAGATTAGAAAGCCTACCTAATTAGGTATTTGTACTATAGTGGTATGCAGTTATTGCATTTACCACAGAGCTTATAGGGCTAAGGCCAGTCCAAAGGTACTTCTACGGCAAATGACATCAGCAGATCTTGGGAAGTATACTGGGTGGGAAAGGACTAAAACACTTATTCCTACACATGACCCCTATCCCCCATTACAGTGAATGACATCAGTAGATCTTGGGAAGTGTACTGGGTGGGAAAGGACTAAAACACTTACTCCTACACGCACACCCCACACACACACTTACATATGCCGGGACTGTGACAACCCCTGTCTATCTAGTAATTTGTATTATAGTGTCACACAGTTATCATGCATGCTATAGAGCTTACAGGACTGAAGACAGTCCAAAGGTACTTCTAAGGTGAATGACATCAGAAGATCTTGTAAAGTAGGGCAATGGGAAGTGCACTGGGTGGGTGACGCATCATAATAGTGAGACCTACAGACACACACACACACACACACACACACACACACACACACACACACACACACACACACACACACACACACTCACACAGGTAGGTGATGTAATATTACAACCCCCACCTCAATACCATCAGGCAATGAATCTCATCTTCATGCTGGCACATGTCAGTGGTTACAACTGGTATGCAACTGTCTGCAACAGGACATCATTCTCTGCCATTCAGGATATTCCTGTGTGTGTCTCTCCCTGTGTGTCTCATCCTATCACTATCTGTCTCTCTCTCTCTCTTCCACATGTCTATGTGTGTGTATGCTTGACATATTGTAATATGTTGCCCATATATATGTGTGCATGTATCACACACAACGTATGCAGAAATACCACATATTGGCCACCTACAGCTGGCTGTGGGTAATCCTGTGGGATGAGTGTGTGTAGAGACAGTTAGGTCTACATAGCTGTGTGCAGGCAAAGACATCTGCACAATACAGATATATATTGTCCATTCTGGTTTCAGACATGGCCCTTATTTCTCTAAGTGTAGGAGCATGCCCAGTATGACCTTCTATAGTAAGTGTGGGAATCCATTCCAGGAATAGTTGTAATTCCAGTCTAGGGTGTTGTGTGCTTCAGCCATACCTTGCAACCTGTTTGTGTGGGATATCTGGAGATAGGCTGCCAATATGGAGAAACAATGGCCCAGACATAGGGGATACTGTCACTATTGCTCTTATTAATGTATGAGTTGCTTGAGTTACAGGGTTTGTTTTAGCAGACATTTTCTGACTTATGTAATGTTTGACACTGTAATGTATTGTGTCATTACCTACTGACAAATATCATCAGATCATTACATTTATTTATCAGAGAAATTCAAGATGGATGATGCACAGACCAATATTATGAGGCAAAGCCTAGACATTCTTGCACAATCCAGCCAGTTGGGAGGTGTGACTACAGCTGATTGACTGTTGAAGTTGTGTAAAAGATCCAGCACCTTGGTGATATACTGGCTGGGGATCACCTGGTTGTGCGTTATTCTTCTTACCTGAAAGGTCATATCCTGGTGATGCCATACCTCTCAACTGTACAGATTCTCACAGATTATCCATATTCATACCTCATATATCTGGCCAGTTTCCCTTAACATTGTGGTTTTCTAGCAAGTTTGTTGCAAATCACTCAGTGTTGCAGTCAGGGAATAATGACCGAACATTAGAGTTTCAGACTTCACACCCTTCATGACATCCATGCTACTACACATACCTTCTGTTATTCTATCACCTTTCTAACATTATGAGAGCATTATTTCAAAAGTGTCCCTATATTTGGGCCTTTATCCCACCATTATGTATGGCTTTGTCCAGATTTCTTGCTCCATGGGGTTGAAAGGTATGCTACTAGCATTTAGCGACATGACCTTTCATTTGCATTTTGTTGACTGTGTTATATTGGTAGTATGGACCCCATGACATTCCCTACAATGGCACTGTGGGTGAGGCATGGATGGATCCCCCTGGGGTGACAATGGTAAGTGAGTCAGGTGTTACTGATAATCACTTTCTGTTTATATTGGTCCATCACTCTGGGTGACAGCAGGATGCTGCTTACATCTAGGGACATACCTGCATGGGACACATATTTAGCACGCTGCATCATGTCTGTCTTTCAATAGTCTGTGAGGTACTTCTGACATCATTCACACTGCCATGGACCAGGCTAGTGTGATACCTGTACCTGTTGTGGGGTGACTTGAGTGCGTGTGTGGTATGGCAGTTTATGGCACCTGCCAAACAAGTAATTGTAACTTTCTCCTTATACTGCCTGGTGTGTGGCACATCTGTGCGTGGAGTTTTCTATGAGTAATATGTTGTGTGTATGGTAAGGCCTTAGTGTTTGCAGGACCCTGATGTGTGGTGTATGCTTGGTCTGTGGTATGTAGGTTTTGGAAGTTCTCATGTGTTTTTGCCTCTGAGGTGTCCTTTACTTGGGGTTTGATTTGTTGTGGACCTTCACTTATGTGGGTGTGCGTTGTGTATTTGTAGGTGATGCTTACTGACTCCATACACTGCAGGGCACCCCGCATTCTCCATTTGTCTGACCAGTGGTTTCCCTCCCCCTTCTGTGTGTCTCTTTATCCTTCTGTAGTCTGGTCACAGGCTTTGCCCACAGTGGCTGCTGCTATGTATTTGTAATTCTGGTGTGAGCATGGTAAATGCCATAACATCACGCACATGGTTATGGACTACACACCTCTGTGCATACCAGTTTTGCAGGTTGTCCATCATTCACACCACTACATCTGCTGGGGTCCTCAGACAGTTTGTGTTACTATGTTATTATGCAGCTACATGTTGGACTAGCTGTCAAACTGTCACTGAGTCTGACATCTGGACAGGCTCACATATGACAGTCAGACAAAGGCCCACACATGAGGACAGAGTGTTGATACTGTTCTGCCATGCATAGACAGTTGGGGGACCAGTGTACTACTTTCTTGCTTTCTGTTATGGGTGTAACATCTGCTTCTGCACTGTCTGCCATTGATGATTCGACATGATCTTTTCTTGTATTGCAAATACTTTGCAGGCGAATGCAATGTTAGGACAAGCAGAACATATATACATGGCATACCTGTGCTCCTTCTATGACAACCTGCCATTCCAGGAGTATAGCTGTTGGCCAGTGACATGTTGTCAGTGCTGACACACTAAGGTGGCAGCCTTTTATGACCTGCCAGTACACTGACCTTCAGGTACCTTTTGTGCTACTAGGCACCATACCGCTCGACTTCTGAGAGCCAGACATCTGGCCAAGCCATAAGTAATTGGGTGACAGTGGTCTAAATATAGGGAGCATTTTAACTATTGACCTTGCAAACCTAGAAGGGTGATACAATAACAAATGCTGCATTAGGATGCGTTTTCTGTAGGGTGTGAGGTCTGAGACACTACAGTCCATCATTATTTTCTGACTTTAGACTTTCATGGTTTGCCAGTGATTTGCCACACAACCACTATTTCATGACAGAGACACCACAAATATGATGCAAACCTCTGTACATTCTGCAAAAGGTCTGTACAGTTGGGAGGTATGGTAGGAACTGTGTAGGTTACTCCAACCTGTGTACTGTTCATACGTCTGGCCCCCTGTCCATGACCTGTCCAGCTTACTGGCAGTAATGGATATTGACATCTGGACAGTGTGTACAACTCCCAGCGTAGATGTAGCTGCCATGCAAAATAGTTGGCACTGCAGTTCTTGGTACATGACCCTGTCTACCACAGTACTGTACTCAGACCACTAAGACACAACAGCCAGGAGTAAGTGCTGGTCACATCCTGACAGTATTACCCACACATGTACATAGATCATTGACCCCTACATATTGTGGACATGCAACAAGTTATCATATTGATTGGGACAGCCCTGGCAATGAGTACTCTGCTGCTATTACCCTACAAACCTACGTTACTGCATTTCTATGGGAATATGGGTGTGGGGGGCACACCTGTCAATGGTACACATTTGCACATGTTGTGCTGATATTGGTTTTACATCTTGCTTCCATTTGGCATAGTATTGTGCCCTGTCTTGGAAAACAGAGGCATATCACTAGAGGCCACAGGTTAGATTGTAATGGCATACAATTGAGTTTCAGACTTCTTACTCTTCAGAGCCTTACTGCAAATGGAAGGCCTGCTGTGATATCACCATGTAAGTCTATAGGGAGGTATTCCATCATTGTTGCCATTTGTGGGCCTTTGCCAGACATTCCTTTATGGTTTTCTATGGCTTACTTGCTGGGTGAGTCTAAGGGGTGAGTATGGGATCCCCACATTTACATCCATGCATGTGACCTATGACCCCCCCTTAGTTGGCCCCCACATATACTGCAGTGGAATTTGTCACCTAGGATAATACTGCATAGTGTGGGGAAGCCAGTATTGGGCATACATTTCCTGGTGTCCCACATAGCTGTCAGTTGTCTGCTGCTACCCCAGTAGGCCACCCCATTCCCTTGCATGCATGCAGCGATACCATAGATATGTTACCAAAACATACTACTCCATTCATTTATTGTTTAGAAGATTGACTTACCTTGTGCCTTGGGGATGGTGGGTAAGACTCTTTTGTATGCACGCAGTACACTGCCTATGCAGGGTAAGCTGCAGGTAGTGTGATGTGTGTGGCATCCATTTTACTGTGTGTGTGAGTCAGAGAGAGGTGTCAGTCCTTGGGTCCCTACAATATCAGTGTATGTGCTATGCGTTGCCTCTTTGCCAAGGCCTGGGCATACTGGGCACACCTCCATCTGTCTATAGGAGCAGGCTCTGGGGCTTTCTCCTCCGAGTCCCTCTGTGCCTGCGAGGACCTTGGCAATGGTGGGGGGCTGTGTGGCCCTTCCCTGTGCTGTTCCTGCTGCAGCTGTTTCCACAGGATCATATTCTGTAGCATGGCACATACTATGAACATGTGTGCACATGTGGCTGGAGAGTACTGCAAGGCTCCACTAGATATGTTAAGACAGCGGAATTGTGACTTGAGCATCCCAAACACATGCTCTATATCGATCCTGGTTTGTGCGTGTGCGTCATTATGGCATTCCTGAGTGGGTGTGTGTGCATTTCTGATGGGTGTCATCATCCACGGTTCCAGTGCATAGCCAGCATCCCCCACCAGATGGCTATATGGGAAGTCCCCACTGGCAAATGCCCGGTACAGCTGTGATGAATACCAGAGTTGTGATAGCTTCCAGGGCTGCCAGCACAAACATTCATGATAATGCTCTGGGCATTGCACATGAACTGGCAGGTGATGGAGGGGAAGCCCTTGCAGTTTATGTAGACCTGACCATGGTCACTGTGTGGTGCTTTGATGTGGATGTGCATGCAGTCTATCGCACCCAGTACCTTGGGGTATTCTGCTACATGGTGGAAGAGACACATATTGCTGGTCCTTTCCTCATGGGTGTTGGGGAAGTAAATGTGCTCACTGGCATGTGGTAGCATGGCATCCAGGACCTGGTGGAGTACCCTGGATGCAGATGCCTGTGAGACCCCCATCATGTCCCCAGTAGTTCTTTGGAAAGTATCTGTAGCTAGTATTCTTAAGGCTACACATACCTTGGCATCCACTGGGATGGGTTCACCTCTGTTGGCTCTGGGTCTGAGTTGAGGCTGGCATAGCTTGAGCATTTGCTGAAATATGTCTCTGTCCACCCTGTAGCCTTCTACTATCTAAAGTTCATGTAGCCCCTGGTAGGTTACCCTGGGTCTGAACACTCTTCTCCTCCTCCTCAGTCTGGGGTGGTTGTCAGCATTATCCTCCTCACTGCCCTCAGCCTCTAGCACATACTGATAGATCAAAGCAATGGCAGCTCCTAACATTTTTTGGGTTAAAATTCCCACAGCATGTGTACACCAACGGTGCAAGATTTTTGGGAAAACCAGTCTGAAAGGTGTTTGCACAGTTTATATTGCCTGTATGATTGGCTGGTTATGATACATTCCACCTGTTTGCTATTTTATCAGTACTTGATTGCTTTTATTCTGCTATTTGCCTTTTTATTCTTTTTTCCCTTCCCATTTCCACCCCTTTTAAGCCCCGAGGCACAGTGCACAAACCCAGTGCCCAAATGTAAACAATTCTGTTATTACCGTTTTTCTTTTTTTTGTTAGACCTGGTGCGTGCTGAGCAAACCTGTTTAGCTAAGGTAAACAATGGGAAATGGCCCTCCCCTGGACACGAACACACTCTTCATTTCACGGAATAAGTCAATACAGCCTCAGACACACACCCTTGCTTAGCTGTACTTAACTAAGCTCAGCTGGAAGCCATGGAGCTCCAATGTGTTTACACCAAGCATGACACACACCCTTTTCATGTCAGCTGTTTCTCCTGCTTGCACCACTGCCTTATAGCTCCTACACGGTTAGGTGCAGCCCAGAGAATGGTCTCCCCTTTAGTGATTCAGCAAAAATTGCTCCTTTGCATACCCCACTGGCTTAGTCCCTGGTTACACCACTACATCACAGCTTTCCTCCTTAGCAACCAGTGTTACCTGTTATTGTTTGGATTCTACATGCCATAGACTATAATGGTAAAATGCAGATTTCACTTAAAATTGCCTTTTCACATTTTTTCTAATTTTCGGCACAATTCCGTTTGCTTACCCCTATGCTTAAACGGCTGAGATCTGCCAAAAAAAATAAACTTTTATTTTTATAATTTTCCAATACTTTTCCATTCCAGTGGCCATACATTTGGTCATTGGCATGTCTAAGGAGTATAATACATGCTTTACTTTGAGCTGTCATGCCTCCGTTTTGATTTTTGCAAATCTAGTAGCTGAATACATTTCTGCACCTCACACTATTGCTGCACAGATGCTTGCCTGCTTACTGAATCACTAATTCACCTCATTTGCATGTGTTTTACCAACAAATGAGGCAATTAGCATTATTCAGTTGTGTCCATGCAGGAATAGTGCTGGCAGGCTCATGCACGTCCCCAGGCTTGTTTACTGGATCACTCAGTGGCCATATTCCATGCAGGAGCGGCTGCACCATTCTTACACTCTGTGTAAGCTTTATTGAATCCTGGGGATAGATTTTATGCTGTGAATCACTGACCCCAAACAGATTCTTTTACACATAACAGAAAACCTTTTGCACCTTGTTGCTGTGTGTACTGATTCACTGACAAAGAGGAAGCTGAAACTGCAAAAAAAAATGTTAACATGATTTGATGAGGCAGTTATGTATTTTGTTTTGATAAGAAATTTATTATTTACTTTGTTTTCTGACTTGGAAATAGACTCACCTATTACATTCCCAGTAGTTATTCTAGCAAATTAACAAGAATTCACAACTGATTTAGAAGAAATGTGGTCTACAGCCCCCTGAATTAAAATGAAGACAATGGTGTTTATTTCATTTTCTAGTATAGAGACAGCTCAATAGAAAGACAGAGCTTCACCTTGTTTTGTGTTGAAGAATCATTGTGGATTTACAGGAAATCCGTCTTGTCATGGATTTATGGTTATATCAGTAGATGATTTGGGACATTATATTTTAGAGTTCCAGGTTTTCTTGGTTGCTTCTGAAAATACCCTTCAGTGAATGTACGGTTCCTGTGATACAGACATGTTCTACCGATAAATGCAGATGATGTGAAAAGCTTGGAGCATTCTTAACAGTAGAAGTGCCTTAAGACATAATTACCTTGATATACAGTTACATCTAGCTTTTTTTGTAAGTTTCACTGCAAAAATTGGGTAAACACAAGCAATACGTATGCATCATTAGTTGTGACATTTAGAATGAAAAACATACCTCTCAACATCTTAGCACAAGATATCTGGACAAAGCCTAAAATAACAAGGGAACAAAGGCCCAAAAATAGGGACAGATTTTAAATGTTCCTGTCGTAGGCTTACAAAGTTGCTAGGATGACAGCATTTGTCTTACCATGCATTTTCTGAAAGAAATGACATCTGAAACTAAAATATATGACATTATTTAGCTATTTCAATTCTCAGTGATTTGCCAGAAAAACAAATTTTATGAGGAATAAGTCAAAAATATGAGGCACAATTCTGGACATTCTGCGAAAATCTGGACATTTGAGAGTTACAATGACAAAATGCATTGAGTGTATCATTAGAGATCCCTATTTTTGATAACATATTTTTCAGGATGGTGACTAAAATACACAGGATCAGTCTATGCTGAATATAAGAATCATGCAAGTCCCGAAACTGTGAAAAATGAAGTGTAGTTTAATACAAGTAACAGCAAAGTTTGAAATTCACTGTTACACATTTAACACATTTTAATGGAAACTAAACTGCCTTTCTCCTGCAACATCCCCTGCTACTTACGTATACTAACTCTGAGATCACTGCACCTCAAAGAAGAGGGAATACTCTGAGATTTCAGACTTAATAAATATATAGATAGAGAGGAAGGTAGATAGATAGATAGATATATAGATAGATAGACAGATAGATAAAGAGAGAGAGAGAGAGTGAGATAGACAGAGAGATAGATATTTTCACATAACTTTATTTTAAATTCTCACAGTACCAAGGATTACCGTTGTGGTCCTCAAATATACAACAGGAATCTAATAAAAGCTACATATATTGACATTTGCTTCTTGTAATGGTCAGGTGAATCTGCTTCTGTTATGATGAACTGTAGCTCATAATGCAAATGCACTTTATAATGTACTGTTACTGATATGTGTTCTGCACAGCCTTATAGTTCAGATGCATCCATGTACAATCTACATGCATTGTGAATTTTGCTGATTTGGATTTTGAGACAAAGCGAAATGGTTGTCATAAAAAAAAATGGATCCAACTCAGAATTTAAAATAAGTGCAGCAAATGTGACTTAGGGTATTACAAAATAGAAATTACCTGTGGAGAAATATGGAATTGGATAAATTAAGATAAAAACTGGACTCTGCTTATGATGTCTGGTTTACAGTCTGGTTAGTTTTCTGCTTCGTAAGAAGATAGATGTTTGTCATGTATTGAGAGTGCTGATTGTACTGTATTAATAATAAATTGTTCTGAACAAATTTAGTTATTTTACAAATGTAACCACATAGTGCAAATATTACTGTTAAATCAGATTTAATGTGTGTGTGTGTATCTGCATTATATATGTCTGGAATATATGAGGCATTAGTGTGTGACAGCATTTGCATTATGAGCTACAGTTGGGATGAACCCAGCCACTGGGATGCACAAGCCAGTGCATTTCTTTGTGCCGGTCCCAAGCCCAGATAAATGGGGAGGGTTGCATCAGGAAGGGCATCCGGCATAAAATTGTGCCAAATCATACATGCAGACAACAGTACAGAAATACATACCAGGTCAGTCGAGGGCCGGGTTAACAATGACCGCCACCAGTACTGTTGGCCAACAGGGTGCTGGTGGAAATTGGGCTACTGTTGGCCAAAGGAGGAGAAGCGGGGGAAGGCATGCCCGAAGGCAGGTAAAGGCTAGGACTGTGATAGTGAGGGTTGGAACTTTGAATGTTGGCAGTATGACTGGTATAGGGAGAGAGCTAGCTGACATGATGGACAGAAGGAAGGTTGATATATTGTGTGTGCAAGAGATGAGATGGAAGGGGAGCAAGGCTATGTGTATCGGAGGCGGTTTCAAATTGTTTAATCATGGTGTGGATGGAAGGAGAAATGGTGTAGGCATTATCCTAAAGAAACAGTATGCTAAGAGTGTTTTGGAGGTGAAAAGAGTGTCAGATAGTGTGATGTTTATGAAGCTGGCAATTCATGGTGTAATGATGAATGTGAGTGCATATGCTCCACAAGTTGGGTGTGTGATGGATGAGAAAGAAAAATTTTGGTGTGAGTTGGATGAAGTGGTGATGACTGTACCCTAGGGTGAGAGACTGGTGATTGGAGCAGATTTCAATGGGCATGTTGGTAAGGGAACAGAGGGGATGAGGAAGTGATGGGTAGATATGGTGTTAAGCAAAGGAATGCAGAAGGTCAGAAGGTAGTGGATTTTGCGAAAAGGCTGGACATAGCTGTGATGAATACGTATTTTAACAAGAGGGAGGAGCATAGGGTGACATACAAGAGTGGAGGAAGATGCACACAGGTGGATTATATCTTATGTAGAAGGGCCAGTCTGAAGGAGATTGGAGACTTAGTGGTGGCAGGGGAAAGTGTAGTTAGGCAGCATAGGATGGTGGTTTGTAGGATGACATTGGTGATCAAGAAGAGGAGGATGACTGTGAGGGCAGCACCAATGATCAAATGGTGGAAATTGAAAAAGGGTAATTGTGAGGTGATGTTCAGGGAAGAGTTAAGACAGGCACTGGGTGGCAGTGAAGAGTTACCGAATAGCTGGCTAACTACAGCAGAGCTAGTAAGAGAGATGGCTAGAAAGGTGCTTGGTGTGACATCTGGAAAGTGGAAGGAGGACAAGGAGACCTGGTGGTGGAATGAAGAAGTACAGGAGAGTATACAGAGAAAGAGTTTGGCGAAGAAGAAGTGGGATTGTCAAAGAGATGAAGAAAGTAGACAAAAGTATAAGGAGATGATGTGCATGGCAACGAGAGAGGTGGCGAAGGCTAAGGATAAGGTGTATGAAGAGTTGCATGAAAGGATGGACACTAAGGAGAGAGAAAAGGACCTGTACCGATTGGCTAGACAGAGGGACTGAGCTAGTAAAGATGTGCAGCAGGTAAGGGTGATAAAGGATAATGAGGGAAACGTACTCACAAGCGAGGAGAGTGAGTTGAGCAGATAGAAAAAGTACTTTGAGGGGTTGATGAATGAAGAGAATGAGAGGGAGAGAATGTTGGATGATGTGCGTATAGTGAATCATGAAGTGCAGTGGATTAACAAGGAGGAAGCAAGGATAGCTATGAAGAGGATGAAGAACGGAAAGGCTGTTGGTCCAGATGACATACCTGTGAAAGCATGGAGGTGTTTTGGTAAAATGGCAGTGGAGTTTTTAACTAGATTGTTTAATGAAATCTTGGAAAGTGAGAAGATGCCTAAGGAATGGAGAAAAAGTGTTTTGGTACCGATTTTTAAGAATAAGGGTGATGTGCAGAGCTGTAGTAACTACAGAGGGATTAAACTGATCAGTCACAGAATGAAGTTATGGGAAAGAGTAGTGGAAGCTGGGTTAAGAAGGGAGGTGATGATTAGTGATCAACAGTATGGTTTCATGCCAGGAAAGAGCACTACAGATGCAATGTTTGCTCTGAGAGTGTTGATGGAGAAGGACAGAGAAGGTCAGAAGGAGTTGCATTGTGTCTTTGTGGATTTAGAGAAAGCATATGACTGGGTGCCTAGAGAGGAGTTGTGGTATTATATGAGGAAGTCGGAAGTGTCAGAGAAGTATGTAAGAGTGGTACAGGATATGTACGAGGGTAGTGTGAGAGCAGTGAGGTCTGCGGTGGGAGTGATGGATGCATTTAAGGTGGAGGTGGGATTACATCAAGGATCAGCTCTGAGCCCTTTCTTATTTGCAATGGTGATGGACAGGTTGACAGACGAGATCAGACAGGAGTCCCCGTGGACTATGATGTTTGCAGAAGACATTATGATCTGTAGTGAAAGTAGAGATCAGGTGGAGGAGACCCTGGAGAGGTGGAGATATGCTATAGAGAGAAGAGGAATGAAGGTCAGCAGGACTAAGACAGAATATGTGTGTGTGAATGAGATGAAGGATAGAGGAATGGTGAGGATGCAGGGAGTAGAGGTGGCGAAGGTGGTTAAATTTAAGTACTTGTTATCAACAGTTCAGAGTAATGGTGAGTGTGGAAGAGAGGTGAAGAAGAGAGTACAGGCAGGGTGGAGTGGGTGGAGAAGAGTGTCAGGAGTGATTTGTGACAGACGAGTACCAGTAAGAGTGAAAGGTAAGGTCTACAAGAGGGTAGTGATACCAGCTATGTTATATGGGTTGGAGACAGTGGCATTGACAAAAAGGCAGGAGTCAGAGCTTGACATGGCAGAGTTGAAAATGTTAAGATTTGCACTGGGTGTGATGAGGATGGACAGGATTAGGAATAAGTATATTTGTGGGTCAGCCCAGGTTGGAAGGTTTGGAGACAAAGCCAGAGAGGCAAGATTACGTTGTTTTGGACATGTGCTGAGGAGGGATGCAGAGTACATTGGGAAAAAGATGCTAAGGATGAAGCTGCCAGGTAACAGGAAAAGAGGGAGGCCTAAGATAATGTGTATGGATGTGGTGAGAGAGGACATGCAGGTGGTTGGTGTGACAGAGCAAGATGCAGAGGACAGGAAGAAATGGAAACAGTTAATATGCTGTGGTGACCCCTAACGGGAGCAGCTGAAAGAAGAAGAATAGTGTGTGACAGCATGAAATATCTTGCACTGTAAGCTTAGGGAATAAGATTCACTATAAATGGTAATGCCCGGAGTCATAGATCAAGTTTTTTAATCCACACGCGCCTTTGTATGTGTGTTTGTGTGTGTGTGTATGTGTATGTGTGTGTGTGTGTGTGTGTGTGTGTGTGTGTGTGTGTGTGTGTGTGTGTGTGTGTTTGTGTGTGTGTGTGTGTGCAAGTTACTTTTATTTTTTTGCACTGACATGAATGGAAGAATGTGGAGTGTGCTTCATATTTTTGTTTTATTTTACATCTTTCTTTAAAATTAAGTATCCAGATACACTTGAGGCTTTGACTTACAAGCTCAACAGTATTTTGAGCTTTTGTGAGTGCTGGATTTTGAGTGAACAGTGTGTAAACGTATAGTTTAGTTCTTATTGAGTAACATAGATATAGAAGACTCAGGTCAATGTCTGTGTGTTAATGTTGTCTGCTCAATGCAGATAAACCTATACTGATCTGCCACTTATGTATATAAACACAGACACACACACACACACACACACACACACACACACACACACACACACTCACACACACACACACACACACACACATATGAATACTGAGGCTTGTTTTTACATTAGATGTGCAGTGGGCTGTCTCCTGTTATTCAATGTGGTAGTTGCATCTCAGCTGTGTGAGAAGTGGCAAACAATGGATAATCAATTCCATTTATCTATTTTTAGTTTGGAATATGGTTTCCCATTTTTATTAATAGGATGCAACAGTTTCATGGATTATGTACTGAAGAGGTCCTTATGTATGGAACACTTTATAATGGACTATCTTGTGTGCTGTTTCTCTGCTATTATTCAAACATAACTTTCTATATTTTTTTCTGTATTTTAAGATATTTTGGGCACAATTGTGCATGTTTCCAGTACAGACATGGATTTTACTTAGTTTAAAGCTTGTTATGATATGTTTAGTTTGTGGTCAAATTCGATATTAATACCCTGTCCCTGACTGGCTGGTTATGGTATGTGTTTTATTTTATTTTTGCTACTTTATTTCAACTTTTTTTTTCATTTTAACAAAGTTACATTGCATTTCTAGTAGATTAATTTAGGTGGGAATAGTGGTTTTTGTAGCATTTATTTATGTGTTTGACATATGCACTGTATTTTTTTTACCTTTGGTTTGAAGGGGGCTGAAATGCTTTAATTGTCAGCACACGTAGAAAGATGAGAAATGCTTGACATCATGGTAGGGACAAATGCTTAATTATGGGGGTAAATGATAATAAATCAAAATATCTGTACTCCAGCTAAGATACTTGTGTTTAACACTTCCATTTATTATGGTCCAGTGGTGCAATTAATATATGTGCATTTGTTGTATGTCTATATAGATACATAAATCTCTCTTTCTCTCTCTCGCTGTGTCTAGGATAGTATGGCAGTTCTTGCCGAATGGTATGAAAAAATAATGTGACACTGACATAACAGAATGCAAATAATGATAATACTGCTGTAAATATACAGTATATAAAACAGTGCGCTATATTTTGGAAATACAATTGTTACTTTAAGTAGAGCTATTCCTTTAAGAAAGACAGAAACATTGCTGTATTAGACTGTGATCTCACAGGTACTTCTCTATTCTGCACAGAGAAGGAAGGCATTAACTCCCTCTGTTGTGTGAGTTTGTATCCTGCTTCTGTCACTTTTGTAACATAAAATCCTTTTCAGATTGTTCAGCTTATTCTTAATTTCCTTGTTAGCTAGATCAGTTGCATCTCTTATTGCATATACTTTCAAAATAGTATGCTTGTCTTTTAAGTAAACTCTTCCTCTGCCTCCCCTGTCTATCAAAAAAGTAGAAGCATATATTTCCCACATACCTAGTATTTTCATTTTTATAATTTTTTTACGTTGCTGAACACACAGTTGTATATGGTCTAATACTGTTAACTGTATAACTAACAACTATACCCAAATGGGTTTGTTGTGATGTTAGCTGGTTATTGAGTCCCCTGCTAGTCAATTATTTTTTTATATTTTGAGAATGTTAAGGTTTTTTGATTCTTGAATGATCAGTGCCAATATAGCAGTGCTAAGTGTGAACAATCAATTACATGTCTATATACCGATTTCATATTGGTCCGCACCTCTGAATATTTTTGTTTCTCTTTTCATTATGTAAGAGATTTACATCATGCTTGAAAGGTGAAGCAGAGATTAATGAATTATGAGTGCTTATTGAATTCTGCATATCTCCAATTTATAAACTTTTCTCCCTAACCTGTTATCCAGGTGTTCTCGTTCTTCACCCGCTAGATTGACTGACTTGAAATTGATAAAGACACTCTGCCAAGCCTTCTGTGAACAAGTATTTAAACATCTTTTGGGGCTGTTGACCCTTTCTGAGTTCTTATAAGGAAGTGCACCAAGGCATGGTTCTGCCACGCAACTCCTTTCTTATATTAGAATTTCCTTTATGTTTTCTACACATGACTGTTGGTTATTATCATTTGCTCTCTTTAATTTTAGAAAACGATGGTGGGAAATGCTGCCTCTGCTTAATGTTGGTGTGCCGCAGTTTGGTTATCTTCCATATCATTATTTTTATTCTCTTCCCTGTATTGCAAATATAAGCCATGGTTGCTGCTACTAATACAAAATTAATATCCAGTATGATATAGTGGAAACAAATCCTACACTTTTTTCTTTTTTTTTTTTACATTTTTATTTATATCATTTACGTTTTCTCTTAAAAAGCCACTTCTTCAACCACCTCTCTGTTCTGTGCATGTACAGATACATTAGCATCTGTTGTTGTGCAGCACTCTATCCACTCCACTCTTCACCCTCCAGTTCCCCAGCCTCCCATCATTCCTTTTAGACCAGTCTATCTCCACCCAGTCTCCACTCATTAGTTCTGCCCTATTACAAGATCAAACCTTTATTATTTCAAACTCCATGCTAGTTAAATTTTTATTACTTTCTTGTACACACTACCTCTAAATATGCTGCATTACTTTATAATAATCCCTGTAACACATTAATAGTAACACTGAATCAAAAACATTTTTCTCCACTATTAATTCAACCATACCAAACCAACAATATATCCCTTTACAGAATTTCATCCAGCTTTAATCAGAGTATCTCAGGGATCCATTCCTGAGCCCCTACTATTAATCACCAGTCTCTTTATTCATTAAATGTTACCATCATTTAAATATGCAGATACATATGCAATCATCTGAAATGCCAAATCAATGTCTGAACTTCAAACTATCACACAACATTCAATCTGATCTGTAGAAACATGGCTCAGAGGCTCATATATTGTGCTCAGTCCCAAAAAAAAGAAAACATATGCTCTTAGCTCCAAAGTGCCTTCACATCACTAATTTCAAACAAATGGCATGACAATAGATGAAGTTTCCCAAACAAAAATACTAGCATTAGTGATAGATGATAAACAGAAATTGTACATTCATATCCAGGAAGTGTCAAAAAATCACACATCAAAAATTAAGTATATTATACAATTCCAAGTACACCTTTACTAGAAAACTTCTCCCCTCAGCCTTCTTACTCCCTAGTCTATCTTATGCAGCCTCTATTTTAGTAATTTAAAATCAAACCAACTATAAAAACTAAGCCAAACATAAAAAAGACTGTCAAATCTGCTATCAGCTCTTCTGTTCAGACTCACCACTGAGATCTGATTAAGCAAGTTAACTGTTTAGAATTCCATAACTTCATGACATCAATTCAGTTGAAACAAGACACAAGATTCTCTGTTTATCAGATACATGACTAGTTCTCACTACACTTTTGTTTTGATAACTCTGCTAGTCCCCTTAGATCCACAGAAAAATATTGTATCCTTAGTTAATAATAATCATGGCAAGGATTTATTCTTGTGTACTGCTGTCAACATTTGGAATTCTCTCCTATTACTAATTTGTGAAATCAATTCAAAACTTAGTAAATTTTAGGGAAAAACTTACTTTTTTAAGAACTGGATGTATTAATAGTCTTCCCTCCCTGGGGATGTCTCTACAAGTTCAAACTTACATGTCACTCCCCCATGACTCTCATCATTCTGCTGTTCACCTTCCATGTTTCACATATCCAGTCACAACAGGATGTTTCATCATCCTGCTTCTCTCTCTCCCTCCATGTCTCATAAATCGAGTCACACCAGGGTAGTTCATCATCCTGATGCTTGCTCCCTATATCTCACATATCCAATCACACCAGGGTGGTTCATCATCCTGCTGCTCACCCTCCATGTCCCACATATTCAATCACGTGAGGGTTGTTCATCATCCTGATGCTCACCATCCATGTCTCACATATCCATTCACACCAGGGTGGGTCATCATCCTGCTGCTCGCCCTCCATGTCTCACATATCCAATCACACCAGGGTGCCTCATCATCATGCTGCTCACCTCAATGCCTCACATATCCAATCACATCAGGGTGGTTCATCATCCTGATGCTCGCCCTCCATGTCTCACATATGTAATCACACCAGGGTGGGACATCATCCTGCTGCTCACCCTCCATGTCTCACATACCCAATTGCTGCTCCTCCTCCATATCTCACATATCCAATCACACCAGGGTGGTTCATCATCCTGATGCTCGCTCCCCATATCTCACATATCCAATCACACCAGGGTGGGTCATCATTCTGCTGCTCACCCTCCATGTCTCACATACCCAATCACACCAGGGTGGGTCATCATTCTGCTGCTCGCCCTCCATGTATCACATATCCAATCACGTGAGGGTGGTTCATCATCCTGCTGCTCGCCCTCCATGTCTCACATATTCAATCACATGAGGGTGGTTCATCATCCTGCTGCTCACCCTCCATGTCTCACATATCCATTCACACCAGGGTGGGTCATCATCCTGCTGCTCGCCATCCATGTCTCAAATATCCAATCACACCAGGGTGGGTCATCATTCTGCTGCTCACCCTCCATGTCTCACATATCCAATCACACCAGGGTGGTTCATCATCCTGCTACTCACCTATCATGTCTCACATATCCAATCACACTAGGGTGAGTCATCATCCTGCTGTTCGCCTTCCATGTCTCACATATTCAATCACATGAGGGTGGTTCATCATCCTGCTGCTCACCCTCCTTGTCTCATATATCCATTCACACCAGGGTGGGACATCATCCTGCTGCTCACCCTCCATGTCTCACATACCCAATTGCTGCTCCTCCTCCATATTTCACATATCCAATCAAACCAGGGTGGTTCATCATCCTGCTGCTCACCCTCCATGTCTCACATATTCAATCACGTGAGGGTTGTTCATCATCCTGATGCTCACCCTCCATGTCTCACATATCCATTCACACCAGGGTGGGTCATCATCCTGCTGCTCGCCCTCCATGTCTCACATATCCAACCACACCAGGGTGCCTCATCATCATGCTGCTCACCTCAATGCCTCACATATCCAATCACATCAGGGTGGTTCATCATCCTGATGCTTGCCCTCCATGTCTCACATATGTAATCACACCAGGGTGGGACATCATCCTGCTGCTCACCCTCCATGTCTCACATACCCAGTTGCTGCTCCTCCTCCATATCTCACATATCCAATCACACTACGGTGGTTCATCATCCTGATGCTCGCTCCCCATATCTCACAAATCCAATCACACCAGGGTGGGTCATCATTCTGCTGCTCGCCCTCCATGTCTCACATACCCAATCACACCAGTGTGGGTCATCATTCTGCTGCTCGCCCTCCATGTCTCACATATCCAATCACGTGAGGGTGGTTCATCATCCTGCTGCTCGCCCTCCATGTCTCACATATTCAATCACATGAGGGTGGTTCATCATCCTGCTGCTCACCTTCCATGTCTCACATATCCATTCACACCAGGGTGGGTCATCATCCTGCTGCTCGCCATCCATGTCTCAAATATCCAATCACACCAGGGTGGGTCATCATTCTGCTGCTCACCCTCCATGTCTCACATATCCAATCACACCAGGGTGGTTCATCATCCTGTTACTCACCTACCATGTCTCACATATCCAATCACACCAGGGTGAGTCATCCTCCTGCTGTTCACCTTCCATGTTTCACATATTCAATCACATGAGGGTGGTTCATCATCCTGCTGCTCACCCTCCTTGTCTCACATATCCATTCACACCAGGGTGGGACATCATCCTGCTGCTCAACCTCCAGGTCTCACATACCCAATTGCTGCTCTTCCTCCATATCTCACATATCCAATAACACCAGGGTGGTTCATCATCCTGCTGCTCACCCTCCATGTTTCACATATTCAATCACGTGAGGGTTGTTCATCATCCTGATGTTCACCCTCCATGTCTCATATATCCATTCACACCAGGGTGGGTCATCATCCTGCTGCTCACCCTCCATGTCTCACATATCCAATCACACCAGGGTGCCTCATCATCATGCTGCTCACCTCAATGCCTCACATATCCAATCACATCAAGTTGGTTCATCATCCTGATGCTCGCCCTCCATGTCTCACATATGTAATCACACCAGGGTGGGACATCATCCTGCTGCTCACCCTCCATGTCTCACATACCCAACTGCTGCTCCTCCTCCATATCTCACATATTCAATCACACCAGGGTGGTTCATCATCCTGATGCTTGCTCCCCATATCTCACATATCCAATCACACCAGGGTGGGTCATCATTCTACTGCTCGCCCTCCATGTCTCACATACCCAATCACACCAAGGTGGGTCATCATTCTGCTGCTCGCCCTCCATGTCTCACATATCCAATCACGTTAGGGTGGTTCATCATCCTGCTGCACGCCCTCCATGTCTCACATATTCAATCACATGAGGGTGGTTCATCATTTTGCTGCTCACCCTCCATGTCTCACATATCCATTCACACCAGGGTGGGTCATCATCCTGCTGCTCGCCATCCATGTCTCAAATATCCAATCACACCAGGGTGGGTTATCATTCTGCTGCTCACCCTCCATGTCTCACATATCCAATCACACCAGGGTGGTTCATCATCCTGCTACTCACCTACCATGTCTCACATATCCAATCACACCAGGGTGAGTCATCATTCTGCTGTTCGCCTTCCATGTCTCACATATTCAATCACATGAGGGTGGTTTCTTCATCCTGCTGCTCACCCTCCTTGTCTCACATATCCATTCACACCAGGGTGGGACATCATCCTGCTGCTCACCCTCCATGTCTCACATACCCAATTGCTGCTCCTCCTCCATATCTCACATATCCAATCACACCAGGGTGGTTCATCATCCTGATGCTCGCCCTCCATGTCTCACATATGTAATCACACCAGGGTGGGACATCATCCTGCTGCTCACCCTCCATGTCTCACATACCCAATTGCTGCTCCTCCTCCATATCTCACATATCCAATCACACCAGGGTGGGTCATCATTCTGCTGCTCGCCCTCCATGTCTCACATACCCAATCACACCAGGGTGGGTCATCATTCTGCTGCTTGCCCTCCATGTCTCACATATCCAATCACGTGAGAGTGGTTCATCAACCTGCTGCTCACCCTCCATGTCTCACATATTCAATCACATGAGGGTGGTTCATCATCCTGCTGCTCACCCTCCATGTCTCACATATCCATTCACACCAGGGTGGGTCATCATCCTGCTGCTCGCCATCCATGTCTCAAATATCCAATCACACCAGGGTGGGTCATCATTCTGCTGCTCACCCTCCATGTCTCACATATCCAATCACACCAGGGTGGTTCATCATCCTGCTACTCACCTACCATGTCTCACATATCCAATCACATCAGAGTGAGTCATCATCCTGCTGTTCGCCTTCCATGTCTCATATATCCAATCACACGAGGGTGCCTCATCTTCTTGCTGTTCACCTTCATGCCTCAAATATCCAATCACATCAAGTTGGTTCATCATCCTGCTGCTCGCCCTCCATGCCTCACATATCCAATAACACCAGGGTTGGACATCATCCTGCTGCTCACCCTCCATGTCTCGCATACCCAATTGCTGCTCCCCCTCCATATCTCACATATCTAATCACACCAGTGTAGTTCATCATCCTGATGCTCGCCCCCCCCATGTCTCACATATCCAATCACACCAGAATGAGTCATCATCCTGCTGCTCGCCCTCCATGTCTCACATATCCAGTCACACCAGGGTGATTCATCATCCTGCTTCTCACCATCCATGTCTCACAAATCCAATCACACCAGGGTGGATTTTCATCCTGCTGCTCACCCTCCATGTCTCACATATCCAATTACACCAGGGTTGGTCATCATCCTGTTGCTCACCCTTCATACCTCACATTTCCAATTGCTGCTCCCCATCCATATATCACATATCCAATCACCTCAGGGTAGTTCATCATCCTGATGCTCACCCCCCCCCATGTCTCACATATCCAATCACACCAGGGTGGTTCATCATCCTGCTACTCACCTACCATGTCTCACATATCCAATCACACCAGGGTGAGTCATCCTCCTGCTGTTCACCTTCCATGTTTCACATATTCAATCACATGAGGGTGGTTCATCCTCCTGCTGTTCACCTTCCATGTTTCACATATTCAATCACATGAGGGTGGTTCATCATCCTGCTGCTCAACCTCCAGGTCTCACATACCCAATTGCTGCTCTTCCTCCATATCTCACATATCCAATAACACCAGGGTGGTTCATCATCCTGCTGCTCACCCTCCATGTCTCACATATTCAATCACGTAAGGGTTGTTCATCATCCTGATGTTCACCCTCCATGTCTCATATATCCATTCACACCAGGGTGGGTCATCATCCTGCTGCTCACCCTCCATGTCTCACATATCCAATCACACCAGGGTGCCTCATCATCATGCTGCTCACCTCAATGCCTCACATATCCAATCACATCAGGGTGGTTCATCATCCTGATGCTCGCCCTCCATGTCTCACATATGTAATCACACCAGAGTGGGACATCATCCTGCTGCTCACCCTCCATGTCTCACATACTCAATTGCTGCTCCTCCTCCATATCTCACATACTCAATCACACCAGGGTGGTTCATCATCCTGATGCTTGCTCCCCATATCTCACATATCCAATCACACCAGGGTGGGTCATCATTCTGCTGCTCGCCCTCCATGTCTCACATACCCAATCACACCAAGGTGGGTCATCATTCTGCTGCTCGCCCTCCATGTCTCACATATCCAATCATGTGAGGGTGGGTCATCATCCTGCTGCTCGCCATCCATGTCTCAAATATCCAATCACACCAGGGTGGGTCATCATTCTGCTGCTCACCCTCCATGTCTCACATATCCAATCACACCAGGGTGGTTCATCATCCTGCTACTCACCTACCATGTCTCACATATCCAATCACACCAAAGTGAGTCATCATCCTGCTGTTTGCCTTCCATGTCTCATATATCCAATCACACGAGGGTGCCTCATCTTCTTGCTGTTCACCTTCATGCCTCAAATATCCAATCACATCAAGTTGGTTCATCATCCTGCTGCTCGCCCTCCATGCCTCACATATCCAATAACACCAGGGTTGGACATCATCCTGCTGCTCACCCTCCATGTCTCGCATACCCAATTGCTGCTCCCCCTCCATATCTCACATATCTAATCACACCAGTGTAGTTCATCATCCTGATGCTCGCCCCCCCTCATGTCTCACATATCCAATCACACCAGAATGAGTCATCATCCTGCTGCTCGCCCTCCATGTGTCACATATCCAATCACACCAGGGTGGGTCATCATTCTGTTACTCGCCCTCCATGTCTCACATATCCAGTCACACCAGGGTGATTCATCATCCTGCTGCTCGCCCTCCATGTCTCACACATCCATTCACACCAGGGTGGGTCATCATCCTGCTGCTCACCTTCCATGTCTCACAAATCCAATCACACCAGGGTGGATTTTCATCCTGCTGCTCACCCTCCATGTCTCACATATCCAATTACACCAGGGTGGGTCATCATCCTGTTGCTCACCCTTCATTCCTCACATTTCCAATTGCTGCTCCCCCTCCATATCTCACATATCCAATCACCTCAGGGTAGTTCATCATTCTGATGCTCACCCCCCCCCATGTCTCACATATCCAATCACACCAGGGTGGGTCATCATCCTGCTGCTTGCCCTCCATGTTTCACATATCCAATCACACCAGGGTGGGTCATCATGCTGTTGCTTGCCCTCCACGTCTCACACATCGAATCACACCAGGGTGGGTCATCATCCTGCTGCTTGACCTCCATGTTTCACACATCCAACCACACCAGGGTGGTTTTTCATCCTGCTGCTCACCCTCCATGTCTCACATATCCAGTCACACCAGGGTGGGTCATCATCCTGCTGCTTGCCCTCCGTGTCTCAGATAACCAATCACATACTGAGTGGTTCATCATTCTGCTGCTCGCCCTCCATGTCTCACATATCCAATCACATCAGGTTGGTTCATCTTCTTGCTGCTCACCCTCCATGTCTCACATTTCCAATCGCTGGTCTACCTCCATGTGTCACATATCCATTCACACCTGGGTGGGTCATCATCCTGTTGCTCGCCCTCCATGTCTCACATTTCCAATTGCTGATCCCCCTCCATATCTCACATAGCTAATCACTCCAGGGCAGTTCATCATCCTGCTGCTCACCCCCCCCCCCCCATGTCTCACATATCCAATCACATCAGGGTGGGTTATCATCCTGCTGCTTGCCCTCCATGTCGCACACATCCAATCACACCAGGGTGGTTCATCTTCCTGCAGCTCGCCCTCCATGTCTCACATTTCCAATTGCTGGTCCATCTCCGTGTGTCACATATCCACAGTTTCATAGTTTCATAGTATAGTACTAGGCTATCTGCCCTGGGGCATTTGTAAGCCTAGCCATAGTGATGTGGCTTTTGCCACCCCATGAAATGGTACAAAAAATGTACAGAATAAATTTAGAATACTGTGCCACTGTCTAGTAGTGACACAATGAAGGTCCCCTTATATAATATAATTAGTTTACTGTGCCCCTGTCTAGCAGTGACACAGATGTGACCCTGGGTAAACTTACGATCTCCCATCCACTCATCAAGATTTCTCTTGAAGAGAGTCAGTGAGGGGCTCTGCCTAATACGAACTGGGATCTTGTTCCAAAGCATGGGAAGCCTCTGGGTTATGAATCTATCCTCCAGCATGTCCTATTCATACTTGTGCCGAGGTTTAAGTCTTTAGCTCTCGTGGTCCTGATGGATTTGGATTTTTTTGAGGTGGAGCATGTCCATCAGATCCTGATTGGACATGGCCTTGTACGTCAGGCAGAGATCACCTCTGAGCAGGTGGTATGCTACTGAATAGAGCTGAAGTTTCTTTAGTGTGGCAGAATAAGACATATGTTGGAGACCCTTGATCCTCTTGGTGAGGTACTTTTGTGGTCTCTCCAGCTGTTGCAAATGCCGGGTGAGGTACATACCAAATGGGGCATTGTACTCAATCATGAGTCTGATGAGGGAGGAATATAGGGGTACAATGACATCCTTGGATCTGGATGTGAATCTCTTCATGATGAGGTGTGCAAGGTAGAATGTTTTTCTAACCACTTTGGCAACGTGGGTGTCAAATGAGAGGTCGCTGTCGACTTGGGTCCCTAGGTCTCTGATTACTTTTTCCATACTCAGTGGGTTGCTGTCTATGTGATAATTTGTGGGTACTTTGTTTTTCCCAAAGGGGATGACTATACATTTTTTCACTATACATTCACACCCGGGTGGTTCATTTCATATCCGCTTCCCTTCATTCTTCTCCTACCCTCTTCTTCACATACCTAGTACTTATCTCTACTAATTAATCAGTACTATTGTTAAGGTCTTATAACTTAGATATGAAATATTCTATGAAATTCAGTTATGTCATATAACTCCTAATTGTCTATAAGCTTTCTTTCTCACTATCATCTCTCTCTTTCTCCATTACTTGCTCATTATTCATTCCTATTCCTAACCTTAATTTCAGCGCTTCATTCTCACTCAAATACCTGTATTTCCTCAATAACCATTATTACCTGAAACCCACCTTATGTCATTACCATCTTTTCCTTTTTTACCTTAGAGCAAATAATAAGCCTTTTCTTTCCAATGTAGTGTTATTGTAATCAAGTGTAATTATGTTAATTTTCATGTTTTCTGTGGTATAATTTGTAACGTGCAACGTTATATAACCCAATTATTTTGATTTAATTTTGTTTAAAACTGTTTTAACTAATATTTTGTGGATCTTTAAGACCAGTGCTGTTTCTTTAAGTAGTATATCATTTTATGTTTAACCAATTACTCTAATTGAAAATGTACATAAGTCTGGGGAACTTTTCTCCTTTGAACTCCACTAACACGTAGTCTTTGAGACTCAGTCAGATCTTCCCAGTAAACAAATGTAAATAAATAAACTCATCCCCATTTACATCTGACAAAAAACTGATTATTTTCTCCTTCAGAATTCCAACATCAGTTGTGAATATCACAGTAACCAAGGACATGAAATAAAAAATTAAAGCATAGCCATAACCTCCAAAGTAAACTCGCCTAGATAGATGTATTAACCTGACAGTTCTTACCAGAACTAAACAAAATTGGAAGTTGTAGAGCAAACCAGCCTTGTGTCCCCCATGCATAAATAAACAATACAATGAAAGAAAAAGGCTACTTAAAATATAACACAAAGCTAAATACCTACAAATCAAGGTCATCTAAAAATTATCGAGATACTTAAAAATTCCATCAGGAAAACAAAGGCATCTCATAAACATGGACTAGCATTGGAACATAATGACAATTACAAACATTTATCTACATCAGGAAATTAAGAAATAATACCCTGCATTGCACTAAAAGTATTCCAAATAGTACTAACTGTTTGGATCCAGTAAATAACTCAAATATATTAATTTACAAATTCATTCCAAATTTCACTCCACAGGCAATCACACAAGACCCACATATTCCAAAGTATCTCAAACCACCTATCTTCATAACAAAACACTTGCAAATGTTACGTTCCAAAACAAAAGATACATCCTCCATGGGACCAGAAATCGTACCTGGCTGCTTGCTGATAGCACTAAACTTGCACTGGTGGCCCACTCATGGAGCTATTCAACCTCAGCTTAGCCACTGGCTTTGTCCACAATGTATGGTGCACAGCAGCTCTAATTTCACTTCACAAGAGAGGCCCCACAAGGGACAATGGAAACTACAGACCCATTAGTCTGACAACCCTCATCTGCAAAGCCAAGCAATGGTCAAAGCCGACCTGATAAACTATGATGTTTAAAAAAATCTTGCAAGACTTGATCACCAGCATTTTGTTTCCATTAAGGTTATATTCTGTCTAATGAATCTGGCAAACATCTTTGAAAATGTAACAGATGCCATGGCCAGTGATCATGATGCCTATACATATATCTTGACATCAACAAAAGATATGATACCATATCACATGCAGACATAATTGACAAGTTAAATGTAATCCAAATGGATCCCTATGTAGTCAGGTGGATAACAAATTAGATGAGGGACAGAACCCACTCGGTCAGTTTCACAGACGCATCCTCAGAGAGCACAAAGGTAACCAGTGAAGTTACTCAGAAATTCCTACTAGGAACTGTACTGTTCAGCATTTACTTCTCTTATTTCCAAATCAGAAATGGATATCTCTGGATAATTAAGTTTGTAAATAATGGTAAAGTGGGTATCAATCTCTAATTTCCTTCTTAAATGCAGAAGCTACAAGGTGAACTTAACATTAAAAGCTTGTGCACAGAAAAGGGGTTAAAACTAAATGCCAAAAAGTGCAGTATTGTTCCATGTAGTAAACCATCACTCAACCCAGCTTATAGTACAGACGACATCCCACTCTAAAATAAAGATGATTTGAGAGACCTTGGTACATGGGTAAATACAGTAAGTCTCTCTCGATTGAGCAGCATGTTACAACACTCGTTAGGAAATCCATCTGTCTGGTGCAGCTGAATGCTAATGTTTTTTTCTTCTAGATTCAAAGAAGTCTTTACCACTCTATACCACACCTCTCATATGCACAGACCTTTGTAGAATATCCAGATTTTTGCCTCATATTTTTGTCTGTTTTTCATAAATTTTTTCTGGTAAATTAGTAGCAAATCATTAAAGATTGAATTTAGAAAATAATGACAGACATTTGAATTTCAGACTTCAAGTTCATACCATTCATAAAATTCATTCTAATGCAAAACTTATTATTCCATCAACTTTGTAAGTTTGTAAGAGCAATATTTAAAAATTGTCCCTATTTTTGGGCCCTTGTTCCACTTTTATTTATGGCTTTGTCCAGATGTCTTGCTCTAAGAGGTTGAGAGGTATGCTCTATACTAAACACTGATCAGACCCATCATATAATAAAGTAAAATACCTCCTTTGGGATATCTTTTACTATACACATTGGGCAGTTGGAGAGATCCCCAGAGATTCCTAACAAAAAGGATTATGGGCCTAAAAGACCTGAGCTACCAAGGGAGTCTGGAGGCTCTTTTCCTTTATTCAGTGTCCTAGACACTTCTTAGGGGTGATCTGTGCCTTGCTTTTCAGGGCATTATGGATATGTTAGTTCAAGATCTCCTATATCTGCACAGATTAAACAGTGCAACAAACACAAGGACCAGAGCTCTGAACCTCCTTCAGCAAATAAACAAATCACAGAAGAGAGACAGATTCATGACACAATGACTATGCCTTTTCCAGAACAAACTTCCATTCCAGTTCAAGCAACATGACCCACTATCTTCCTTTATAAAGGAGTTAGAAAACTAGATGGGTATTCACACATTTACCCATTGCACGACAGGTCTATCTGTTCTGAAAAAGGAGGTAATGTCTAAGGGTGGGTAATGGCAAGGTACAAATGAGCATGTGGCTCAGTTGCCTTGTATTTTCTATGATTCAACGATTCTATACATTTCAAAAGATTTTTCTTGCTTCTTTACAAATGTGGGTGCTTCAATCTGACCCTAAAAAATATGATGTACAGGCAGATGGATTGTTCTGCAATGAAGCTATATTTATAACTATGCCTATAGCAAAGGGTGCATCAAATTCTGGTAACAAAAAGTATCCACTGTAAACATACTCTGTTTTAAATGTGGTAAAATGGTGGCATAGCTAGATTTTGTACTAGTACTAGCAACACTGCTACACCTGTGAAAACTATAACCACTTAGAAAAATGCTAATAATGATGCTATGCCTATAGAGTGTAATAACGTCTCTATTAGATTATTTAAATGAGCCTTCTGTTATCAAAGGCAAAGTAAACTTTATTGTCATACAGATCAACACAGAGGAAAAGTGGGTATCATTGCACAAACTTTCAATACTCAGGCTCATATCATATGAATGACAGTTTACAGAAGGACGATAGATTAAATTAAATAATTAAAAATACTAAAATATAAATCAAAAAGATACTAAAAATAAAGTAAAACATTTTAAAGCTTTTTACTGCAGAAACAAAACAAATACACCAACAACAGGAACATACTCAGCAGAAATATAAGGATATATAACAAACAGTACTATGAATAAATAAAGAGGCACACGTGAAAAAAAAAACTTACCCACCACCAATATATGCCATAAACTTATAGTTTACAGTTTTCACAATGCAGTTAGAGATGTATAAAGTGAGCTATGTAAAGAGTTATGAATATAACAATTACATTTTGCACATAAATAATGTTTTACCCACTTAGCGGGTTAGGCTATGGGCTTGTTGTTCAGCAGTCTAATAGCATCTGGGAAGAAGCTGTTATGGAATCTGGATGTCCTGCATCTAATGCTCCTGTAGTGCTTCCTTGTTGGAGTTTGAACAGTCAGTAAGCTGGATGGTGCAGATCCCTCAATAGTTTTCAGACTCTAATTAACACAGCATCTGTTTGAATATATGTCCTATAGGAATTGAAGTTTGGGGCCAGTGATTTCTGTGGCATGTTTAACAATCTTATCCAGTGCCTTCTGATCAGCTTGAGAGCAATTTCCATACCAGACAACGATGTTGTTTGTCAGTATGCTGTCAATCATGGCTCTGTAGAAGGTAAGTAGGACCTGTGGGGGAAGGTTAGCTCTATGAAGTCTCCTAAGGAAGTAGAGATGTTGATGGACTCTCTTTATAAGGTAGGAAGTGTTTGTGGCCCTTGAGTGATATGTACCCGTAGAAATTTAGTGTTATTTACTCACTCCACTGCTGCATCATTGATGATGATAGGGGTGTGTGGCTTATTCTCCTTCTTAAAATTGATAATGATTTCCTTGGTTTCCAAACATTTAGTGCTAAGTTGTTGTTAGTGCACCAATGAATGAGTAGGTTCACCTCCTCCCGTCACCTTCCTTCTTGATAAGTCCAATTACTGTGGTGTCGTCTGCAAATCTGATGATTCTATTTCACTGATGCATAGCTGTGCAGTCATGTGTTAAAACTGTGAAAAGAAGTGGACTGAGTATGCAACCTTGTGGGACCCTGGTGTTTAGGGTGATGCTGTTTGAGTGATATTTTCCTGCTAGAACTATTTGTGGCCTTTCAGTCAGGAAGTTGAGGATACCAGTTGTATATTTTATTTTCTATGCCTAGATTACCCAGCTTAGACAGAAGTTGTTGTGGAATTACCGTATTGAAGGCAGAGCTGAAGTCTATGAACAGCATGTATACATAACAATCCTTATTTTCAAGGTGGTCCAAGGTGTGAGGAAGTGTTAAGGCTATGGCATCTGCAGTAGAACAATTTGGTCTGTATGCAAATTATAAAGGATCAAATGTAGCAGGTAAGCAGGATGTTATGTGATCCTTGACCATTTTTTCGAAACACTTCATCACTACTGAGGTAAGTGCAATTGGCTGGTAATTATTTAATGATGCTGGCGATGGCTTCTTGGGCAGAGGGATGATGTCAGTGGTCTTGAAGCATTTGGGCACCTTTTTCTGGCTGAGAGATATATTGAAAATGTCTGTGAAGACTGGTGCCAGCTGATCAGCACAGTTTTTAAGTAGCCTCCCTGGGATCATATCTGGACCAGCTGCTTTGCCCGGGTGAACCCTACATAGGTTCCTGCATACCTCTTCCAAGTTGAGGCATAGTGATGTGGCATCTGCAATGGTGAGTAGGCTCTTTGGTGAGGTTCTATTTGATTCCTCAAATCTACTGAAGTAGAAGTTTAGCTTGTTTAAAAAGTCTGGGTTATCATCACAATGCTTGGATGGTGGCTTATAGTCTGTGATGTTTTGGATCCCTCTCCACAGCTGCCTGGGATCTTTCTGGTCAGTGAGGTGTCTCTGTATTTTTAGACTGTAGGCCTGTTTTGCTACTCACACATATTTGTTCAAGTTGGCCCTGGCCTTTTTCAAAGCATCTTTGTCTCCAGCCTTAAAGGTAGCATTATGCGCTCTCAGTAATTCGTATACCGCACTGGTGAGCCAGGGTTTTTGGTTGGCTCTGATGTTTATATCCTTCAGGGTGCTACTATTCATATGCATATTCATATATTTATATATTCATATATTCATATCCATATATAATATGCAGTTAAGTGCAATGCTGTAATTTTTTGAAGGGATAGAGAAAGCAACCACCAAACACATTCATTTGCATGTATGTTACCAACAAATATGAAATATTGTTAGAAAACCTTAAAGGTACAAATATTTGCCTAAGATCACAGCGAGAATGTCTTGCACCATTAAAAGAGAAATGTTGGCAAAGACAGCAGAGCAACCTGAGAAGCAGAGATAATAAGAAGGAATAGAGTTGCATAGCAAAAGACTGGTAATGCTAAGTGTATAGTTTGGGAACTAGTTGTATTTCATTCTACAGTCAGGTTACCCAAAGAAATGCTCATTGACAAGGGAACTCCATTTATGTCCACACTAATGCAGTAACTGTGCCAATAATTTAAGATCAAGCATTTGAGAACCTCATTATATAAGCACCAGATGGATGGCTCCATAGAGTGTTTTAAGCAAATGTTGAAGTTCATGCTGAAATAAGTTACTGAGGAAGATTGTAAACCTGGGAATAGTTAATACTCTACATCCTGTTTACCATTACAGAAGTCCTTTAGAGTTATTATATGGCAGGTACTCTCAGGGACTCTTAGGTACTGCCGGGTAAACTTGGGAAGAAGAGAAACCCCATTTAAAAGCATCATGGACCCCTACTCCAAGATGCATACCTGCTAAAAGATCAGATGCCCATAAAATGGAAACACATGGAAAGATTTCATGCTATACAGCAAGGGATGTTTAATAGAAATTCAATAAATATGTGATTTATATATGGAGACCAGATGCCAGCATTGGTTCCCACAACAGAAAACACATTTTTGCCTAAGTAGCAGTGCTTTTTTGAAATAGTAGAAAAAAACTAATTGAAGTAAACTACAGTTATATAGACTGGTAAGAGAAAAATAGAATGTCTGTATCATGCAACATGTGGATGCCACTGAAGGAAGTATACGTTTCTGTAGTAAGTTGGCAGTAGAGCTTAATAACTTTGGTGAGGGAAGAAAAGTGATCCCTGAGTATGTAGCTCAGGTTGACTTACTATCTAAGCCACATAAACAAAATAAAAAATATGTTAAGGAACAAGGAAGTATTTTCAGCGCAGCCTGTCATAAGAAACCTGATTCAGCACCATATTCATTCCAGTCCAAGAAAAGAGGTTATCCTAAAATCATACACACTCAAAGTAAGGTAGTAAAAGAGGAACCATATAAGATGCTTAAGGCAGAAATATTAGAGGATTCAAAAAGTGAGTATTATAGCTTTATATTATTAGATCCTACACATGACTGAATCATTAGGTTCTGTTATAATTTTAGGAATCTGTATATCATCTCAGAGTCTGATAATTAACCAATGCTTAAAGTAGATGAACTTTAGAAAGGCTGGAGAAGGCAAGGTAATGGATTACTTTAGACTTCAACAAGACATAGTGATAAATCCCTCTAACAATAAATAGCAGAAAAAACAGCTTTGTCAACACCAGTGGAATTATTCTGCTATACCACCCTCCTTTGGGGTTAAATGGTGCCCATGCAGCCTTTCAGCAAGTCACAGAATCAGTCATGAAGACCTATGCCTGGTATACTGCTGCCAGTTTTGATAATGTGATCATCCATTCTGAGGACTTGGACTCCCATCTGTCCAAAGAACAATCTGTGTTAATGATTTAAAACAAGCTGTATTAATGTTCATGCAACCAAATGTAAGCATTATTGGCTCAAAATGTAGCATGCTTGCCTTTAATGCTGGAAGATCAGAAAACTCTGGGTTCAATTCCCACAATAAAGTGTGGATTCATTTTCTAATACTGACAGAGCAGTGTTGCACTTCTGGTTGTGCCCCCTTTGTATGACATGTTAAACCAAGGTCCTATTTGCCTGAATTAGTGGTAGCACAGGTGAATATAAAAGATCCCATGCTGCTTGCCAAAAAAGATAGGGTTTGTTTCATTTACATACTTCCTTCCTTACAGTCCTTTAAGTTACTTACACATTCCCATTAATAGCATGTATCTTGCAATTTATTTCCATTTTTTTCTTAGCATCTACAAAAAATCCATTTTTTATCATTTCAAAAAATAAAATACAACAAATAATGATTTTTAAGTCAACAACATCACCTACAGTTTTAGGGGTTGGCATAATGGTTAAGGTGCTTATCTCACAGGCATAAGATACAGTGTTTGATTCTCACCTTTAAAAAGAAAACTGGGTAGGCTGAAAATGGCCTGCAAAGGCAATCAGCCTAGTATTTACCTATGAAGTATTCTTTAAAAACTTTCATCTGTCCCCATCATTTTTTTCACAACCATCTTCTTATTTCACATCTTTATCATCCCCAGTTTTATTATAAAATAATCCTTTTTACATTCTTCTCCATAATATTCAGATTGCTACAAACAATATTCAGTCCCATTTTTCAATTTCACATTTTTTCTTTCTCATATTGTCCATTTAATATCGCATCTTCTGTAATATTTTAAACCTTTCCCATTGATATTAATTTTTTATAACTTCTCCAAAACTGTTTTTTTACATTAAAAAAAAGTGTTTGGTTGGTTATGACTCATCACATTCATCAAACTTTCTTCTTCCAATAGCTTATATTTCATATCACTTATAACTGGTAACTTATTAAACAAAATTCTCCACAAGAAATTCCCTGCTTTCTAAAAAAAACTTCAACCTTTTCCTTTTATCATTTATAGCATTTTTATATCTCCTTTTAATTCTTTCCAAGGTTACACTATAGAGAGATGTTTTCCATAATATTGTTCAACCATAATTTTTTGTTTTCATTAACATAATTAATTTTCACCTGATATATTATATTTTTTCATATTGTTTTCCTTCTGTCTTTTCTAGTCTGCTAATTATTTTCAGTTGTTTATATTTCCAGATATCTACATACCTTACATACATTTTCTTCATCATTTGCCACTCTCTTTCCCTCCTTTACCTTCTTTTTTACTCTGAAAAATACAAAGATGCTAAGGGTACTTGTTAGAAAAATATGCATTCACATATTCAGACATATATAAATTGTGTGGTTAGATATATAACTTGAACATATATGAAATATATAGATTGAAAAATAGAGTAATATGTAATGCATTTAATTCTGTTTTACTAGAATAATAGTAGAAATAAACTCGCATATTATTGCTTGAAGCATAAGCTGCAGTGTGATTAGAAACTTGGCCTTGGCAGCTCGGCTGGCTCATTTCTGTCAGTAAAGATTATTTTGCAAAGTTAGAAAATAATGAATCTGTGTGCATGTGTATCTTTTCCTGCTTCCACCAGAAGAATGGCCTTGTGCACTATCAGAGATAATGTCCAGCTGGTGAACAGAGAGACAAAGAAATGTATTAAAGAGACATTCATCCATTGTATTCGAGCTAATCTAAGAGCCTTGAATTGGCTACATCCTCGGAAGGACATTGTGATTGACCAGGTGCTTTGCAAGGCTGTAATATTCTCATGGGAAAAGATTTTTGAAAAGCACTATCTCAGCACTTTTCATAAGTTACTATGATGTAAAGACCCTGTCACTGACCACGTCAGTGAGGTGGGCAAAAGCTGATTGTAAATGATATAAAATGGCAAACACTGCCTAAATAAAGTTAGACAAAATTCTGTACAAGTTTGTGTATGGTTTTGCCTCCTAATGTACATTAGAGTATTTGTAAATTAGATACTTGAGTCTCCTGCATTACTGTTTGTTATTGACTGACATTGTTTTAAATGCCAGATGATTTTACAGTCTGACTTTAACAAATTTATTTAACATTTTGGTCCTTGAGCGAATTCCCTTGGTAAGCTGCAGGTCACAGAGTGCATGAGTGGTGATAAATCTGCAGGAGAAGCTGCGAGAAACAAAATGGTTCTTCTTAAAGTGAAAAGACCTCCGACTGAATTGTTGTGTGTAAAGAGGCTGTCCACTTTCTGATCTGTGGCTGAAAAGCGGAAGACTGGGCCCCAAGGAAAAAAAGACAGTCAAAGCGGGAGGCTCGGGTAAGAAGAATTTCCCTCTTTGTCTTTGTTTTAGATCAGGGACCAGGTTACACTGTGCTATTGCTAAGGTTTGTGATAGCAGGGAGAGAGAGTCGAAGTATTGTATCTTGAGTCATAGATCAGGGAATAACAAAGCAAAGTAAACAGTCATTCTAGACACTACTGTGGATATGGGGAAATAAAATACCACGTGGTACAAGAGAAGGGTTACGTAACAGTCTTTTTAAGACATGGGAGATCAGTGCACTAAGAGATCACGAGATCCGCCCCTAACGGATAATGTGAAGCATATGCAATTGCAGTAAGCAGATAATGTGAGATATTTTTGCAAAATGTGTTAACAACTATAAATTTGATAGTAAACTAGATAAACTTTCACTAGTTAAACTCCTTAAACAAGCTTTAATCTGATGCAGGGCGTCAGGCAAAAAAAACAGCACCAACTAGGCATACCTCAAGCACACAGGTGGATTGAGGAAGCAAATTGTAAAAAAACAGAAGCTTAAAAATTCTGAAACATTTTTAGACAACAGAGTGAAAGGTCTAACAGACAGAATCTCTGAAAAATGAAAACTTAGAGCAGACTGGACTTGCATTAATTAATGCATACAACAGGAAAATGAGACAGTAGATGGATATTATGCTAGATTATTAAAATGCTTAAAACAACAATTAAAAAATACATTTTTAAAAGGTTGCATTGCCTCTGTTAGTAGTTTTATTACAAGGCATATGATAAATCACTGAACAAGCAGGCTGCAAGCCTTACTTGAGTATGCTAGACGTACTGAAAGACACTTTAATAGTAAAAAGGCACAAGTCTTCACTGCTGAAGACGGAGCTGAAGTATTTGTATTACAGTCAGGTAAAAAGGGCATCTAGCTAGGGACTATAAACAAAATAAGAAAGCAATGACAGAAGATAAAGGAAATGTGGACTGACTATATGATAGTAATAATAACCAAAAATCATCAGGAAAGGTTAATAAACAAAAAGAAAATGTGAATGTAGTAGAGGGAATAGAGGAAGTACAAACAGATGTAAAGGATAAAAATGAAAATAAAATTTTAGATTTAGCATTGTTGAGCCTGGAGCTCTACCTAGCAAATACAAAACCAGAAGTAACACTTCTGGTGGAGGGAAGAAAGGTCAAATTCCTGTGTGACTCAGGAGCGTCACGGACTTTGATACACCCCTCCAAGTTACCAAAACATTCTGAATCACCTAATTATATATTAGTAAAAGCAGCAAATGGACAGCTATACAGGGAACCACTTTCCCATAATATAGCAATAACTGACCCTGTTTCAGGTATGACTCAGAAAAGTAAAATTGTAGTTTCTGCAAAAATATCCAGTAAACTTACTGGGAAGAGACCTTGTGCAGATATTTGGCATAGCAGTAGTTCCTACCATGCAGGGTATGGAAGCACAAAGACAAATGGATGCTCTTGTGGTGTGATCAGAGGGTGAAGCCTATTATTGGTACAGCCAGGACCTAGTTATGATTGGTCCAGGGGCAGTAACCAAAGAACTGATAAACGTAGCCATCAGTAAGGTACCCTCCCTTGACACTGATCAGCAGCACTTGTTACATTGTACTCCATACTACTGTAGCACACCAGGACCTGATAAGGAATATAAGTAAGAATCCTGCTGACAAATTAATATTACAAACTTTATGCTGGGATACTGAGGGAAACAGTGTAGTAAGCTGTTCATTACCTCAGGAGTTTATGAAATTGTATAAGTCCAATAGACTGCCACATGTCAGCTTGACAAAAAACAAAAGTGTTAAATGGGCAGACTTAGAAAAAAAAGGTAACAAAATGGGAAAACAGACTGATTTAGAAATGTCAGGACAAGGGATATAAAAACAAAACTGAATTGGTTGACACAGACACATACTGCTGTACACTTGCAATCTAGTAAGGACAGCTGATTAGCATTTTTATTAAAAGGAAAAAAAAAGAGGCCTTGTGTAAAATTCCAACAACTCTGTGGTCAACAGGCAAGTTAAATGTAGGGCTTATTCAAGCAGCAGGACTAGTTACAATTACCCCAAAGTCAGCTTTTAGACCACAGAAAAGACAATACATTTTGAAAAGAATGCAAAAGTAAAAATTAAGCCTATAATAAGCAGCATTACTCAAAAAAGGAGTACTGGTAGAATCTCCTGATTCACCATGTGATACACCCCTATTTCCTGTTAAAAAAGCAAACGGGGAATGGCAGATGGTACAAGATTTATAAGCTGTAAATAATGCAGTAATACCTAGAGCACCTACGGTGCCAGACCCACATACCTTGTTAAATGATTTAAAGCCACAACAGAAGTATTTTACTGTGGTAAATATAAGCAATGCTTTCTTTTCAATACCTGTACATCCTGATAGTCAATATTGGTTTACATTTACATTTCAGGGTAAAAGGTATACATATACTCGACTACCACAGGGATATTGTGAGAGCCCAATAATATTTGCACAAAAATGGCTAGCAACCTGGCAGGGTCTACCCCACCAGAAGGTAGTCAAATTTTACTTTATGTAAATGACATCTTGCTAGCAGCACCCAGCAGCAGTGCAGGGTAAATACAGTAGCATTATTAAAATTTTTAGTAATACAAGGACACAAAGTAAACAAAAGTAAGTTACAACTTTGGGAAAAAAACACAGGTTAGATACCTGGAATATGTGATATTCAATAAAGGTAAAATACTAGATAGTGGGAAAGAGAAAAGAGAAAAAAAAAAAAAAAAACAGCAATTTTGCAAGCACCCAAACCAACAACTAAAAAAGAAATAATGTCTTTCTTAGGTACAACTAATTTTTGTTGAAGCTGGGTACCAAATTATTTTACGATGGAAAACAAAAGCAGAAATGACTTTCTGCAGGTTAAAGCAGTGAATAGCTTCTTCATTAGTTTTAAGACTTCCAAGTTATCACAAACGTTTTTTTAGACCATAAATTGTAAGCAATGGTACATGACATCAGTATTAAAGCAACAACATGGGGATAAGCAATGCCCCATAGCTTACTATTCATCACAGTTAGACCCAGTGGTGCAATCTTTGCCTCACTGTGTACAAGCAGTAGTTGCAGCAGCAATGGCAGTGCAGGCTTCAGCCTCAGTGGTGTTATTCCACCCTCTCACATTGAGAATGCCTCATGCAGTTGCAATAATTCTGCTACAAGAAAAAGTTGCATACCTTTCTCCTGCTAGACATCTTTCATGTATGACCATACTGCTGAGTCAACCTCATATAAACAGTTAGCTTTACCTAGACAAGATCTTACAAATATGCCCTTGGATAATGCTGAGGTGACATATTACGTGGATGGCTCATGCAGAAGGGGTCCTACAGGGAAAAATCTGGTGGGGTATGCAGTAGTTACAGACACTAAAAATCTAGAAGCACAAACTTTGCCACACAACTTGTATGCTCAAGCAGCAGAACTGGTAGTTTTGACAGGAGCATGTATTTTAGTAAAGGCAAAAAGTAAACATATATACTGATAATCAGTATGCTTTTTCTACAGTGCATGTGTTTGCACAACAATAAAGAAAATAGAGGGATGATTACATCCAGTGAAAAACCTATTAATCATGCGCAATTTATTTTGGAGCTATTAAAATCTATTCAGTTGCCTACCAAAATAGCTATTTGTAAATGTGTAGCTCATACAAAACAACAGGATAAGATTTCAAAAGGTAATGCACGAGCTGATGCAGCTGCAAAGCAAGCAGCCTCAGACTCAGAAACTTTATTTTTAAATGAAAAATTACAACCCTTTAAGATTTTAGATTTAGACATGTTAAAAACAATGCAAATGCTTACTACAAAAGCAGAAAAACAAAACTGGGTAAAACAAGGTGCAATTTTTGAAAATGAACTGTAAATTTCCAAAGGGAAAAAAAACAATATTGCCGTCTAATTTATTTAGATATGCAGCTTTGTTGAGCCATGGGCAGAGCCATGTCTCAACAGGGGGGATGGTACAGTTAGTAAATAAAATATTCCAAACATATGGATACATAAATTATACAATAAAATTTTGTGCAGCTTGTCATACTTGTAACAAGCACCATGCACAAGGAGCATTTAAAACAAGCAAGGAGTTTCCTACACCACCATATCCATTCCATACTATTTGTATGGACTTCATAGAGTTGAATAAATGTGAAGGAAAGAAATACTGTTTAGTGATCATAGATATGTTTTCAAAATGGGTAGAAGCTTTTCCAACCAGGAATCCGGATGCAGCAACAGTGGCAAAGGCCCTAGTAAAGGAAATAATTCCTAGATTTGGCATACCGGAAAGAATCTATAGTGGCAATGGGACACATTTTGTCAATCAGAGAATTCAACAACTTGGGAGATTTTTGGGATTTCCTTAAGGAATCACTGTGCTTACCACCCACAGTCAGCAGGACTGGTGGAGAGGTACAATGGGATTTTAAAAAAACAAGTTAAGGAAGTTAATGAGTGAGACTCAAAAGAATTGGATTTGCTGTTTACCTCTAGCATTGCTGAGCATGAAAACAGTAACAAATGTAAAGGGTTTGATCCCCTTTGAAGTAGTATTTGGAAGGGCATATTATGTGCCTCAGTAAAAAGCTCTCATGCCTGCAGAGCTGGAGGCTGACAGTTCACTAGCTAATTATATAAAGAAACTGTTAATAAATAAATCTGTTTTGCAGTTTAACTCTTTTTCAGACAAAAGAACTTTCAGCTGAATAAGAACTTTGTGACTGATACACAAGGGCAAAATGGCCAAGAGTAAAGCAAACAAAAAGCAGAGCAACCCAAGAACTATTGCATAATTATTTTCTTTGGCAGTGCATTTATTGACTAAATATGACAATTTTTCTCTTATTGTGGTTTTTCTCTGCACTCAACCACACGAGTAAAAGTGAGAAGACGTGATAAACTGTTTATAGACTGGCATCCAAACTTTAACACATACCTGGCCATGAAGCAAGTGTATACAGAAACTATGCACATTTCAAATTGCTGAGTTTGTACAGCTATACCAACAACATATAAGAGACTGTTAATGTCCACTGTCCCTCTGGGAATAAAATGAGACTTGGGAAAGTTTTTTTTATACAGAAACTGTGAGATCACAGGACAAAATTGCTTTATTTTTACCTGTCACACAAAAAGGAGTTGTATGTTTCTACAAAAGTAATACCCTCCAGGTGGGCTGGAGTAATGGTAATATAACAATGTCTTATAAATGTTACATTAAAGTCAAAAGTGGGGTACTGTTTGTGATACTAACCATGATTCATATCTGAGTTCAATGAAAACTACATTAAATGCAGTATGTGACAATCCAGTCTTAACTAAGCAATTGTCTATTAAGAATAGAAAAATGTTTCATGCAGGGATAACACGTATTAGTACCAAAGTAATGATTTTATTTGTGGGAAAAAGGCATATAAATAGTTACCTGAGAATTGGTCCGGCAGTTGTTTTGGGTTATCTGGTTTCAGCAATAAGACATACTGCAAAATTACCTTTGGGTAAGATCTGAAGCGTAAGGAAAACAGCTCGAGAATCTGAAGGTCCAGTGAAAAAACCTGTGAATCCAGTTGGTAAAATCGAAGCTGGTTGAAAGGCCATAATTCAGTGAAAGACAAAAGTAAATTGACTCATATGAACTTGGGCAACAGTGTTATATCCAGGGCAGGAATACCACCAGCCTATGGAGCAGTCAAATCGATCTGGGAGCTGAGAAAGCTGTCAAGAAGTCATGAGCAATGCAACTTTTCCACCCTAGAATTGGTGACTAATGAACTGAATGCAATAAAACTGTTGTGCTACAAAATCGAATGGCTCTTTACTTCACCCTAGCGGCAAGAGGTGGTACACGAAGAAAAATGCTGTGCGTACATTCCAGACAACCAACATAAAATCAATGACCACCTAGAGGTAATTCAGCAAGTATCAGCAATGACTAAACCAGGCCCAAACCCACTGACGGACTTTTTCCAGAATCTGTTTGGGGGGGTGGGGTTCCATCCTATTAAACATTTAATTGCTATTTGTGTGGGTATACTCCTAATAGGAGCATGTGTTTACTGTGAAATTCCCTGCATGAAAAGATTAATCAAAAATTTGTTGATATATCTGTTACTAAAACTTTTTACCAAAGTGTTGAAATTAAAAGATTAATTTCAGATAATGCTTTTTCTGAAATATAAAATAAATGACTTACTTAGCTGAAAGTCCTTGAAAAGGAAAAGGCTAAGAAATGAAATGATATTGTTTATGTTTCAAATAGAATGAAATGCATTAACAGGAGGGAGAATGTTAGAAAAATATGCATTCACATATTCAGACATATATAAGTTGTGTGGTTAGATATATAACTTGAACATATATGAAATATATAGATTGAAAAATAGAGTAATATGTAATGCATTTAATTCTGTTTTACTAGAATAATAGTAGAAATAAACTCGCATATTATTGCTTGAAGCATAAGCTGCAGTGTGATTAGAAACTTGGCCTTGGCAGCTCGGCTGGCTCATTTCTGTCAGTAAAGATTATTTTGCAAAGTTAGAAAATAATGAATCTGTGTGCATGTGTATCTTTTCCTGCTTCCACCAGAAGAATGGCCTTGTGCGCACTATCAGAGATAATGTCCAGCTGGTGAACAGAGAGACAAAGAAATGTATTAAAGAGACATTCATCCATTGTATTCGAGCTAATCTAAGAGCCTTGAATTGGCTACATCCTCGGAAGGACATTGTGATTGACCAGGTGCTTTGCAAGGCTGTAATATTCTCATGGGAAAAAGATTTTGAAAAGCACTATCTCAGCACTTTTTCATAAGTTACTATGATGTAAAGACCCTGTCACTGACCACGTCAGTGAGGTGGGCAAAAGCTGATTGTAAATGATATAAAATGGCAAACACTGCCTAAATAAAGTTAGACAAAATTCTGTACAAGTTTGTGTATGGTTTTTTGCCTCCTAATGTACATTAGAGTATTTGTAAATTAGATACTTGAGTCTCCTGCATTACTGTTTGTTATTGACTGACATTGTTTTTAAATGCCAAATGATTTTTACAGTCTGACTTTAACAAATTTATTTAACAGTACTATAGGATTTAAAAAAAATAAAACCTCTTTTTTCTTTTTATTATATCTAACCCCTCATATAATTGGATTCATTCATGACCCTAAATAGAATTAAAATATTTCTAACATCTCTATCTCCATTTTAACTGGTAACATGCGCATCCCCTAGATATGCTACTTTTCATGATATGTGCATATTTAACATTTGCCTATTTTGTTAAATGAAAGATTAAAGTTTCACCACCATAACAACATTTTTTAATTTTTTTCCCAGCATTATTTTCTATTATTCTTTTACATTTTCATACTGTCCAAATTCCACTCCTAACACACTTATTTCCTTTCTACCTTGTATAATATACTCAATTTATTTTCTTAGTTTCAACATCCCTTTTTCTTTTTACCTTAACAGTAATCCAACTTTATTTAATTATTCCTCCAGTTGTATCACCATCACTTTACTTGACATCTCTTAATTTGTGCCACAATCACTAAATCATCTGCATATGGCAGGCAATTTTGTATTATGATGCCTTTCCATTGAGTTTCTTTCACTTCACACATTCATGTTTCAATTATTGCACTCATTACTAGTACAAACAGGCACATACATAATGGCATCCTTCATTTACTCCTCTCCTAATTTTTATTTTTTTGCCTATTCATATACAATAACTTTCACCCATGACATTTCATACTGTATTTTATAGCATTCAGAATTTTCTCCTATCCTATATGTCTCTATAATCTTCCATACTGCTTCATAACTAACCTTGTCAAATGCGTTTACCACGCCAGATGTCAATATCCTTACCGCTTTATTTTCTTTCAAAATCATGTGTTACTTCTTTTTTCTATTATTAACATGTCCTTCACATCTCTTCCTTTGAATCCACAATCCCAATTCACCTATAACTTCATCTAAAACCTTCTGCATCCCTTTTCTGTATTATCTTCATAAAGATTTTCTAATCTTCATTTCCCTGTGTTATCAATCACTATTTTTTTTTCTGTCATCTTTCTTCCCATATAAACTTAACTACTCCACCATAACTCCTTTTCTGTGTTGCTTCTTTCTCTGTCCATTCGTTTACTATTTTATACAATATTATTTTCTCATTTTCATTCTCTCTTTATGTTATTCATAACCTAATCCATCGTCTCCTGTTGCTGATTCTCCTCTTCCTTCTTTTATTGCTTCTTCTATTTCTCGCATAGTCATCTGTTTTCCTAGAGAATTCTTAATATTTTTAGATTTTTTTTTGCAATTCATACTTCTTCTGTATTACTTCCTTTGCATGCATTCTTCCTTCTCTTATTTTATCTCTTTTCTTAAAAATGATGAAACTTCCTAATTTTCTTTTTACAAATAACTTTTTTCTAAACAGCATGTCTTTTTATCCTTTTGGCCATTTTCATACAACTCCCTTTCAATTCTCTTATTATATCACCATATCGATATATTTCTTTTCATGTCTTTTTTATAGTTTCCAGTATATATCTTCATGTTCCTCTGAGTCACTCTTGCTTCTACAATCAAAAATATTTTCTGTTTTTTTTTCCTTTATAGGAACTCCACCAATCTGTCCAATTGTTACAATGTACTATCATTGTCATATGGTTTTCCAATAAAATTGTTTGTTCCCTCTTCATCTTACCTGTTTTAGTGATCCCTTCAATCTCTTTATTCCTTTCCCTTCTTTTATAATTTCTCTGTCAGCCCTTATTCTAGTTGAGTCTATATTATTTCTTCAAAAGCTTAGGTTGTCAAATACTTAATGATCGACACCTAAGCATTGAAGTTTCAAAATTGCAAACAGGCAAATACGCAAATTCTTTCCTCAGGAAAGAATTCGCTAGGCTATCCAGAAATAAAATTAACTTTTCAACCTAAATATAGTGGGGAGCTTCACCCCAACACCCCTAACTAAATATACCAACTCCGAGATCACTCTACATTGGCGAAAGGGCAAATCCCTGATAACGGCCAAGTGAATTATTTCCCGAGGAAAGAATTAGCTTATATGGCCATTTGCGATTTTGAAACTTCGACACTTAGGTGTCGATCATTGAGCATTCAACAACCTAAGCTGTCGAAGAAATAACATAGACTTTTCTAGTCTATACTGCTCTATGATCCAAAAACTCAGCCATTTCTACTCCACCTGTTATTTCTTTCATATCTTTTGAGTATATTGCCAAACCTGCTTCCTCTCTAAACGTTCCCCTTTAATATGTCCATACTCTATTTCTACCTACAAAAATGCTAAGTGCACTATGTCCATGTCTTAAAACTTCTGTTATAACTTTAATATCTTGTGTTGGTTTTCCCTACCCCTTTCTCAAATTGCAGTTCAAATATCCTACCATAGTAACTGGCATATTAAACAGGATAACATTTTTAAGTTCACAGGTTCAAGTACTAGACTAATGACCATGAGGGCCCTTAAATGCCTAGCTGTACACCCCAAACAATTTGGGTCCCAAGCATCATGGACAAGTATTGGAGGGCATGTTAGGGAGGTAACTAAGGATTTGTGGGGGGGGGGGGGTTAGGCTAGCACTTGTCTTATTGATGGCCTCTGTCTATAAGAGACATGGGGCCAGATGGGGGGGGGCAAAAATATGACTTTGACTCAAGCTGTCAAGGTTTCATTTGACTGGGGTCAGGGATGGACTCCATTTTTCATGTATGGGGAATCTATTCCATGGTGCAGGGATTTTTTGGGACATATATCCATCTGTCCAGCACATTCTGTTTATGTCACAAGCAAAGCTCAGATCCCTGGCTCTAGTGTTTCTGGTGCGGTTTCTTCTGCACAAGTGCAACAGATCCATAAGGGCTGGGTCTGACAAAGCCCTGTAAGCCAGGTTAAGATTCTCTTTCAGCAGCCTGTAGGAGACTGAATACAGAAATAGAGCCTTTATAAAACCAGTGTAGGGCAGAGTATTCATGCCCTTATTTCCCCAGGTGAGAAACCTTTGAAGGTGTTCCAGCTGTTGGAATTTTCTGTTTATATACTTGCCAAAGGAGCATTGTATTTGATGATGGGTCTGAAAAGGCCAAGAGTAGAGTGATACTATAACTTCTTTGGTCCTGGATTCCCTACCTTTATCTATAAGTTGGGTGACATAGAATGATTTTCTTATTATCTTACCTACATGTTGGTCAAAGGCCAGATTGTTGTCTACATATTTCACCAGATCCCTTACTACTTGATAAACTCTAAGGAATATTTTATCAGTGGAGTAATTAACTTGGGTTGACAGTTTCCCAAACAGCATTATAATACATTTTTTGGGATTGAGTTTTAGGCCATGGTTTAGACAGAAGTCATTTGTCTGTGTTAAACCCTCTTGCAAGATGTTGGTGTCTTGGGGGGATGTATAATAGCTTTCAATTTACAGTCATCTGCAATCCTGGTGAGCCAGTGGCCTTGAACAGTAGCTTTGACTTCCAAAAAGGAGATGCCAAAAAGGAGCAGGCCCAACATGGAGCCCTTGAGTATTCTACTGCTGGCCAGTCTTTTAGCAAAGGTGGTGTCACTGATTATGACTTCTTGGGTCTTGTCTGTTAGACAATTAGCAATTGAGCATGTTATGTAGGGATTTATGCTTGGCTCAGAAAGTTTGTCAGTAATGCCTGAGTGGGGTATTGTATCAAATGCCTTGGCTAGGTCAAGACATGTAATACGCACTGTTTTAACCTCTTCCACTGCCTTGGTGACCCTCTCAAAGAAGCCTACCAGCATAACTAGGCATAACCTTTCCTTAATAAAGCCAAATTGAGATGTGTCCAGTGTCTCTAGGTTGCTAGTTCCATGTTAATTTATTCCATGGCTTTGCATATTAGGTTTGTTAGACGGAAGGGCCTGTAGTTCCCTGGTGATTTGATGGTCCATGGAGAATGAGTGTTGCAGTCCACCATTCGCTTGGAATGTTGCCTGTTTCAAGGCAAAGTTGAAGTGCACCTCAAGTGGTCCAGATAAGTTGTGTTTTAGACTGTTCAGTAGGCATTCGGGGAGGTTGTTGGTAGCTATTGAAGTGGTGTTTTTGGCTTTAGTGAGTGGTGCCAGCACCTGATTCCTTATAATAGTTGGGGTTGTTATGTTGGAGGGGACTACACCTGTAGGAGCTGGGGAGGAGTGCTGGGGTGAAGTTTGCGGGAGTAGCTTTGCTGCGTCATCCTGATTAGAGAAGGTGGTACCATTCACCACCAGTTCAGCACAATGCTGTGTGTTACCTTTAAGGGTTTGGACATAGCTGAAGAAGGCCTTGTGATTGTCCTTAGCCTCTGAGGCTATCATGACCTCATAGTTAACCTTGTTGGACTTAATTAGACCTCCTAGTTTCTTGTTTAGTTGTCTAATAGAGCACTTGTCTTTACATAAGTTGCTCTTCCTGATTTGGGCCATGACTTTTATTTATTATATATCCTGTTTAGGTGAGAATTCTACCAGTAGGGTTTGATTTCAGTGTTTTGTTTTGAGTTTACTTCTGGTAAGTAAGGCAATTTCTATGCAGCCATTCATAACAAATCTGCAAATAATTCTGCATAGGTAATTACAGTCTTGGGGTATGGGGGAGTCTTGAATTTTGAAAAACTGCCACTTAACAGGATATACTTTACCTTAGAATACTTCTTAACTGTTTCTAGTTTAGCTGGCTTTTGTGGGTTAATTTTTAATTCAAAGGAGACAGCTTTGTGATATGACCTCACTAGTGAGGATGTGACATGGTGAGTGCAACACTCTCTCATTTGGAGAGTACCAGATAGGTGTTAATAAAGTCCAGAAATCATTGCATCTTTGAGTATGAAGCAGTATAAGTTTCCCAGTATATAGAAGGGTAGTTAAAGTCTCCCATGAATAAGGTGTTTGGTTGGATGTTGAATGTATCCAGTAAGTTTAGGTAAGAGCCGTGAGACTCTAGGAGCACAGATGATGACCTGTAGCTAGCCATGGTATGGTGACGGACCTTATGTTTGGTGACTTGATAGTGGATGACCTCCATGGTGTCATCCTGTTTAACCAACCAGAGGTACATTTATTTGCTAATGTAAATTGAGACACCTCTGACTTTGGCCCCAGTCTGTGCTGTTGTTGGTCTAAATGTCTGGAAGGAACTGTAGCCTTGCACTGGTGGAATACTTTCTATGGATTTAAACCAAGTGTCAGTCGCAGCTCAGATATCCAGTTACTCTAGACTAAGGAGGGCCTGAAATGAGGAGTTTTTTGTTTAGGCTCCTAACACTAAGCAGTAACACCTTAAGGTTGCTTGGAAACTTTTTCACTATGTTGACAGTATTTTGTTTGTTTGTTTGTTATTGCCTAGAAAAAGACTCTAAGGGGTGGATAAAGTGGTAGTCAATTTCCAAAAGCCTAGGGGAACAGGTGCAATCCCCCTGAAATGACACCAGAAACTAAGCCAATATTAAAATCAATAATTTTATATTCTTACTGTGGCATCACCCTTGCTAAAGGTAGAATGCTGCTCAATGCAAGGCTCATCCTTGTGCGTGACACATATTCCAAGAGATCCATTATGTCTTTCAAACATCATTTCCCACTCTGTCATATCAGTGTATGCGTACACTACAATTATTCTTACACATCTTTTCCTTTCCCTTATATCATATACAACTAATCTTTAAAGTACTACTACTCCTCTCACATCCAGTATCTGTATCTTTTCACTTAAAAAAATCATATCCCTGAAAATATCAACAACCACTGACCATATAATCTTTTTACCTGATAATGCTTCAATTCTTTTTTTTTTACTTCATCCATCTCATACCTAACAAATGTATAACATTCATACTTATATTTTACACCATTCAGTCACTACTATGCCTCCAATATCAATTCCGATGCTATTTAAATTTAGTGCTAGTACTCCTAAGTACTCCTAGTAATCCTGTGTCATCCCTTTCTTTTTCATGTCTTTATTTCCCTTTTTTATTTTTATTTTCCATCTGCATACCCATGCATTCGGCTAACTGATTTATCATAATTCTCGTCTTGCTTATTTTATTTTATTTATTTTGAATTTTAAATTCTTCCTCTTCCACTTCTTCATTTCTTATGATTGCATTTTTTATATCTTTATAGAACATTTTCCACCTCATTCCCATTATCCTTCTCCATATTAGTTACATTTTCTTCTTTATTTATCTTTCCCATAATACTTTTTACACCAGTATGTTCATTTATATTATCAACAGATTGTCTTTCTTCTAAGAAATTATCTTCCTTTTCTTCTATACTTTTGTTTTCTAGTATAAGACACTCAAAAGAAAAATGTCTAAATTCATTGCATTTTCTAAACCCAGACTTACAATTTTTTTGTGGTATGTCCCTGTTCCCCACATTGACTGCATTTTCTTTTAGTACACTCTTGCAAAATGTGCCTGTAATCCTCACAAAATCATGTCTTAGGTTGACCCTAATACCTCACTATTCCTTATTTCCCAGTCACAATAATAACATCAGCATTATGCAGCAATGTGTCTCTCGTGCTCATGCATTGTCACGTGTACCAACCACCTCCATGTCCAAACAATTCTTTCATCATACATTTGTTTACCTTCGTGCACCTTATTACAAACAGGAAGAAAAGGCTTTAAATGCAGTTCTTTTATGTCCTATGATAAGGAATGCACATTTATTTTCTTTGATTACTGCATTTACAAGTTTCAACAAATATACTTATTTCATGGTGCCAATGAATTTTTTCTCCACTTCATTCATGAATTTTTCAAGCAAAGAAAAAGTTTCAAAAGTAACCTCACAGAAGTCTTTTGTTACTAAGTGCATCAGTGCTCTTATTTCCTGTGCTGTAAACCCCAAAGATAAAAGAATACTGTCTACAACTTCACAACTACTGCCTCTGTTCTTTGCTTTAATTCTTACCAATGGTGTTCCGTTCTGGTTTTGTGTTCTTGCATCAATCCTTCTAGACAAAACACAGTTGATGAAACTGCCAATTATTTAAATATGTTTCTATTAAAACAATACATTGCCAGTCAAACAGAGCTGGGAGGAAGCTATAGCACTAAGAGAAAACCCATAAAGATGCAGAGAGGACAAACCAGTATCTGCCGAGCTACCACCCCAGCTTATAATCGAACAAGAGAACATCTTGCTGGGAGGTGGTGATCTTGTGACATAAAAAATGTTAACAAATCCTATGTAAGTATCAATTTATAGTCACAGCCTGTTTTTACTGTTTCTAGGGTAGTTTCTGCAAATATCAGGTTGAAGGATCGGCGGTTTTATCAACTGTGTTTAGTCAACAAAAGTCAGTGTCTTTGTAGTAGGACTTGTACAACTTTGTGGCTTAGGGTTTATTGTTAGAATAAAGGTTAGGTGAGGGAATAAGTTTAGTGTATGCATGAGAGAGAGTGTGTGTGTGTGTGTGTGTGTGTGTGTGTGTGTGTGTGTGTGTGTGTGTGTGTGTGTGTGTGTGTGTGTGTGTGTGTGTGTGTGTGTGTGTGTGTGTGTGTGCGTGTGTGTGCGTGTGTCTGTGTGCATGTGTGTGTGTGTGTGTGTGTGTGTGTGTGTGTGTGTGTGTGTGTGTGTGTGTGTGTGTGTGTGTGTGTGTGTGTGCACGCAAAAAGAAGGGTCAGTGGAAGGGATAAGTTTATTGTATGTATGAATGTATGTGGCTGTGTTAGGGTTAGAGTAAAGGTTAATTTATGTACAAATGATCGCAGTTTATGATTAGGTAAGCTGGTAGATTTAGTGTTGTGTGTTTATGTGTATGTCTGCATGGTGTGTGCGTGAGATGTCTTGTGTAGTGTTAGTCTTATGGGAAGGATTCTCTAAGGTAAGGTGTATGGTTTGGGCTAGGCCAGGAGTAAGATTAGAGGAAGCACACATTACTAAGGTGGAGCAGTGGGCAAATTTCAAACACTCATCAACAAACTCAGAATTACAATTAACCATCTCCTCTTCTGGGCTCAAAAACTGTCACATTTCCTCTCACCTACTGTCAGAGCTGCACTAGATAAAGAAATACTACTGCCACAGTTAGAATACAGTCAGCCATTATTTGCAGCTGCTTCAAACATAAATATCACAGCACTCTGAGCAAACAACAATAACATCTGTTGAGTATCACTGCACCATACTCTCTTAAGCTAAATGGTTATGCTTTCTGGGTAGAACAAACCTCCTTCACAAGCTATTACCCTAGGTAATCCCTTCACCACTCACCACAGAACTCATTGCAGTCACTTCAACCTGTAACCTCAGAAGTTTAACTAGTTCTCTTCAAGCTTCATTGCTTTGACAACAGCTTATCTGTATTTATTCTAAAACTTTGGCAATGCCACCCAGCATATATCACAGAAACCCCCACCTACAACAAATTTTGATCTCACTCAAGCATTTTTTATAAATTAAAGCAAATGCATGTGTAAAAATAGGGTCTATATTATTTCAGTGAACGTTTAAAATAGCGAATGCTGTTTAATCGACCCAATAAAGTCAAAATCCCTAAATCCCAACACATGGAACAGCATTTTTTTTCCCAGGGAAAAAAAAAATCACTGGGCCGTGTTTGGGACTTTGCCATTTCCTCCACTGTAGTGTGATCCTGGCAGTGGTATATTTAAGTATGGGGGTGTGGGAGGCACAGCCCCTCACATTGGGGTGTGTGGTGGGCGGAGCCCCCCACTTTATTTTGTGTTTGGATTTTTTTTTTACGGATCAGCAATTATTTTCCCTGGGAAAAAAAATTGCTGTTCCGTGTGTTTGAGATTAAGGGATTTCAACTTTATTGGGTCGATTAAATAGCATTCTCTATTTTAAGCATTCACTGAAATAATACAGACCCTAAAAATAGAGGGCACATCACCTAAGTAACCTCAGCACGCACTTATCGTCTCACCTCTGCATTTCATATCATACTTCACACTGACCTGTGAATTATCTGTACTGTAAATATGTACATAATCCCACAACTAGACCCTTTGCTGTGTGCGCTTTACCTGTTTTCACCAATACAATGTCACATAATGTCTTTCTCTCTGTTGTACAATAACTCCATCTATTTTCAAATGTTGTAGATAGAGTATTAACAACTATCTTATTTTGTATTATTATTATTAATTTCTATGTAATGTTAGCTACCTCCATGACCAGGTATTAGAAATGTGAGGACCAGCTGGAATGAGTCCCAAAATAAAGAGACTGAGTGGTCAAAAAATTATCTATATATACCAAGTCTGAGATAGCCATTTCCTCAATATTCCCTTTTCTCAGAGGTATGGCGGTCTTGGAGTTGGTATATATATATATATCCATCACTCTGTCTATCTATCTATCTATCTATCTATCTATCTATCTATCTATCTATCTATCTATATGCTCAGGGGATGTTGGGGGTTTACCCCCTGCAAAAAAGTTTAAATGAGTAGAATGATGTTCAAGATTCACGCTTCTCCTGTGTGTGTGTGTGAGTGTGTGTGTGTGTGTGTGTGTGTGTGTGTGTGTGTGTGTGTGTGTGTGTGTATCTATATATATATATATATATATATATATATATATATATATATATATATATATATATTTTTTTTTTTTTGGTCAATAGGAAGAACAATGAACATTTGTATTATATGGTATGCTATTGTTAAATGCAACCTTAGCTAAGCCTTCAGTTGGACATACTCTAATCATTTCTCTACCCTGGTAAACAAAAATAAATAGGTATAGATATAGATATAGATATAGATATAGATATAGATATAGATATAGATATAGATATAGATATAGATATAGATATAGATACAGATTCTTCTCACAAATCTATCAAAATGATATGTCCTTCTCTAAACTTTTTCAGTTAATCTATGTAGATTTGCCATAGTTTCCAAAATATTTTCTTGTCTCAACTGATTTCTTTTTTTACAAAATCTAACTTATACTGCAGTAACCAGTGCTTTTGAATTAAAGTACCTCTATGAGGTCTCTACAGTTTATTTGAATGGCTTTTCAGATGATTTTTTTCCTTCCAAATTACAAAACAGTGGAGCCATAATTGTTATCCTCTGGAATGTTATTTGCTAAATAATGTAGCTTCTCTTTTACAAAACAAGTTGTCCAGTATTCTCTTACCATCCATCCATTTTCTGATATCCTGCTTTATCTTTTACAGGTTCACAAGGATGCTGGATCCTGTCTTGACAGTCACTGAAACATTGACGGAAGGCACTGGAACCTGTTCTGGTCAGAACACTGATCAGTCACAGAATGCACACTTAAACACACACACACAAGCACACACAGACACACACACACACACACACACACACACACACACACACACACACACACACACACACACACACACATACACACACACACACACACACACACACACACACACACACACACACACACACACACACACACACACACACACACACACACACACACACACACACACACACACACACACACACACACACACACACACACACACACACACGCACACACACGCACACACACACACACACACACGCACACACGCACACACACACACACACACACACACACACACACACACACACACACACGCACACACACACACACACACACACACACACACACACACACACACACACACACACACACACGCACACACACATATATATTACAGGACTTTTGAAGGTGCAACAAAATTATAGCACTCAGAGAAAACCCATGCAGATGCAGAGAGGGCATGCAGTTTCTGCAAAATTGCCACCCCTGCTGATAATCGAACCAGACAATATCTTGTTGTGAGGTGGCAATCTTGTAACACAAATAATATTAACAAATGCTACATAATCGTCTGATGAAGCATTTAGAGTGTGAAAGTGCTTACCGTTCATTAATGATTTTGTTTGTTTTTTTACAAAGAAAGTGAACTGTTTTACTTAGTACTGGTCATGTTTCTGCACAGTTTTTTGCTTCGTTTGGTCTGCTGTATTTTTACCTGTGCATGTTATTGCTGTTTGTGCTGCAAGTGGTAATTAATGTATATAATTTCTTTCTTGCTTGTTGTGTCATAAAAGTTATTTAATACCATCTTGTTTAATTCATATTTTTTACAGATCAAGGGAGCAAAGGAAGGAACTTGCATCTTATATGCTCTAAGGAATGTAATAGGTAAGTGGGACAACAGATAGCCTGATAGAGATTTGTATCAGATCCTGAAACAATGTAGAAGGAGCCAGTTGAATAGAAAAAAACAACTGAGGCAATGAATGCCATGGTAAGAAATCCCAAGGGAAAGACTAGTGGAATTTGCTAGAAGGCAGCAATTTCAAAGACAGTAACCAACATGGATTCATGACCAGATATAGCTGTCTGCTAAACCTGATCCAGTTTTATGAGAGGGTTATAGAAAAATATGAGAGAGAGCACTGAAAAACATGGTCCTACCTGAACTTCAGATGACCTATGACTCAGTCCCATCCTGACCTGTTTTGTGAGTTCCATACGGATGGTTGCTATAAAAACTGGTGGAGTTAAACTAATGCTCAGTATTACAAAGTATACTGTTGCATGGCTGAGGATAGGGTGTAGAGGTTTGTGATGACAGTGACAATACCAGGAACAAGGAAGATGACCAGTGTAGTACTTCAGGGGCCATTCCCAGGCCTAATATTCTTCAATATGTCTGTTTCTGATATGTCTGATGGGAAAAGGAACAGGATTTATTTCTTCACTGACAACACAATCACAGCTGCAGTAATAAAAGATGGAGTAGTCATCTCAGGATTTCATCACACGGGCAGAAAAGCTGACAGTTGAAAGTCAGTTTAGCTGAATGTAAATAATGCACTTGAAACCAAACAATTCTTGAGGAGAGTTGGGGGTTGGCATAATGGTTAAGATACTTCCCTCTCAGACACAGGGTACTGAGTTTGAATCTCACCTTTGAGATAAATTAGCTAGGCTTAAAATGGCCAACAAGGGCAACTAAACTAGTAGCTATCTATCTATCTATCTATCTATCTATCTATCTATCTATCTATCTATCTATCTATCTATCTATCTTTACTCAAACATAAAGCATCCCTACAACTTAACATAGTAACCCTCCCACCATACCTATTACCCAAAGAGCACAATCATAAAGTTTCCCTTATAAACAAACACATTAAAAAACTGAGAAAACGAATAACCTCATGCATATCAAAACTAGCCCTAAATGGAGATATCCACCCCAACCCTGGCCCTACTGTCTCCAAACCCAATCCTCATAATCAGACTAGAAGCCACAACTTCTCCCATATTACAGACAATAGAAAGCCAAATGACTTCCTTCTACTAAGCCTAAATATTAGAAATATATCCAACAGTCCATTAACTCCATGCCATCATAGACTTGTACTCCCCAGATATAGTCATCCTGAGAGAAACTGGCTAAAACCTCACATTACCAGTGAGCAAATACTCCCTACAGGTTATGGCATACTAAGAGTAGACCGGCTAAACAAGAAAGGAGGCGATGTAGCTATAATATTTAAACAGCATCTAAACATCCAGACAGTGGGGGCTGGTGACTTCAAATCAAAGTGGGGCTGCAAGAGATAGTTGAATGGGTGTGGTCAATGGAAAGGGGTGTGGCCAGATAGAAAGGGGTGGGTCTATGCTCAAAACCACAAAAACTGGGACTTTAATTAAATATGCTGCCCTGGGTGCTAAACTGTCATTATGAGAGTCAAATCAAGACAAAATAAGTGTAGAAGAAAAAAATATTTCAATGCATTGTCTACATGACAGCTTACTTAACATCTAGATGGAAACAAAAAGGTTGTGAGGCATGAAAAAATAAATGACTTTTTAAATACATTACTGGAATGTCAGTCAAAATCAAGTATAAAAAAACAAGCAGCACTCAACTCAAACCACGTCTCCTTGCACTGTAGTTTTAATTATAATTTATATTCAGCTTTATAAAAGTACCAAGTAACATGCTGAAAGTAGAAATCTCTGTGATACCCCCACTTATAAAAATATTTCTTATCCATGACAACAACTATCTACTTGTTTCATGGGGAAAACAGGATCAAAGTAAAAAATGAACAGCAAACGAGAAACAAGCTCAAGATAAATTGCTTAAAGGATTATTGCACAGGTTATGAACCACACATGATAGATCGGCATTATGTTTAGTTTATGGGTAAAGCCTGCAAAGATGACTGCAAATCTCCAACAAAGGTAATGAGCTTCTTAAAATATTGTAATCCTGTCCTTTATTACAAATACTGTCATATGCATTTCAATACCCAGGGCTTATATGTTATCTAGTTATGTAAATATTCTCTGCATGGCATCAACAAAAAGGCTTTCAGTGTTGGTAATTCTTTAACAGTAAGCTTATTAAAGCTTACTTGCATCTTACAATCTCAGACAAGCTTACCTGATGGTCATTAAACCATTGCTACTTAAACACAGGGCAACAGACACTGCAACAACATGCATTTTCTGAATAATAAGAAGCATAAATCAACAGTATAAAAATATGACAGAAAACCAGAACATTCTGCGAAATCAAGGACAGATGAAAAGCCGCTGTAGTTCTTGTGTCTTCCTTGGATGGAGGGATACTCTGCACACTTACACTGTATAACTGCTCCTTGCCTTGCTTGGACACATCCAGAGTCACTACATGGGGGAGTGGGGTGCAACAAGTATGTCACAATTAGAAATGTCTCTGGCTGACGGTGATGGCCCTGACACATTTGTCATACCTCTCAACCTCAGAGCAAGAAATCTGGACAAAGCCATAAGCAGAAATGGTACAAAGGCCCAAAAATAAGGGCAATTTTTAAATATTGCTCTTATAAACTTAGAAAGATAATAGAATAGTAGGTCTTGCATTGGTATGAATTTTCTGAAGGGTATGAAATCTGAAACTCAAAAGTCTGTCATTATTTTCTAACTTCAGTCTTTAATGGTTTGCCACTAATTTCCCAGAAAACCACAATTTTATGAAAAACAGACCAGAAGTATGAGGCAAAAATCTAGACATTCTGCGAAAATTTGTACAGGTGAGAAGTATGGTGCTGAAGGACAGTGCAGCTAGAGTCTCAATAAAAATAGTTGAGAAGGGTTATGATAAGTTCAGGGAATGGATCCTAAAATTCTATGATGGTCAGAGATCTAGGACATGGTGAGAGATAATAGAAGCATTCATCAGGGTGATAGAAAAGTTAAAAAGAGAATATCAGACACTGTGGTTAGCACCTATAAAAGTAACATTAGTGTTGCACGATGGAGTGGTGCATTTGGTGGCCTGGCTACAAGGACAGCCATAGTTTGTTTTCAGGTATCAATTAAAAATAGGAAGCCTTTATTATTTTTTTTTAAGTAACTCAATAGATTGTCAGTTTGGGGGAATTACCTGCTTGTGGCCAACCTTGAACAATAACAGACAAAGTAGATTAGTCTTGAATAAGGAAGATTTAGAAGTTATTGCATGGAATGAGAGAGGCAGTGAAAGTAATGTTTGAGGAAAGATGGAAAAAGCTGTTAGGAAAAACATTAGTGGCCTTGTAGTGCACCCAGATGACCCCTGTTTGATTAGTGTCATGAGTGCTGGAGAGGCCACGGGAAGAAGATGGAAGTGAGTCACTGATGTCTGCTTGTCAAGTCTGGGGAAATTGAAGCAGCTTATGCTTACTGCAATAAAGCAGCATTACAAGTCTGGTGAGCTCCATGCTACACAGGTGGTGCACTGTTTAGCCTGGAGGTTATGCATGTGTGGAGACACAGATGCACCTCCCAAGAACAGTACCTGTGGAGCTCACAAAGCTTCCATGGGGTATTGGGAGTTAGAGCACATTCTTGCACAGAAGTACGATGCTGTACTAGCATTTTCTGATCTCCTTACCAATGTCTGGCATTGATCAGTTAAGCCTGGGGAGGCTAAGGTGACTCTGGAAGACCCGGTAATGAATGAGAGGACCTCATGGCAGATGATCAGCTGCATGGATGGTAAAAAGCTGCAGGGAAAATACTGACAGGCAGTAAAGCTGGATTTACTTGGCTCCCACATGCACCACGACATCTAGAAAATATTGGGTATTTATGCGGAAATGCCATCACAAGTTTTTTTATATGCCATGTAGACTGCAGAAAATTTACATAGATCCCCCTGGATGGTGTAAGAAATGTGGAGGCAGGGTTATGTAGCACATGGGTGCATATCTGTACGTGACTGCAAAGTTATAAATATTTTTATGACATCTCTGTTAATTGAGGAACTGTGGCCCAGAAAAGATAAGCTTTCGACTTTGACTTTTTTTAGGGATTCCAGAAGAGGCAGAAGAGGAAAACTGGACATAGCATGAGAGGGCTTTGTTAATGGTGATATTATTATTGCCATAAAGACAATTAAATAGAGAAGGAAGAAGGAGGATTCTCCAAAACTAGCAGAAGCAAAAGCCTTGCTTGTGGGGAGGGAGAGAGGGGGAGTGAGAAAGAGAGAGAGTGAGAGAGCATCAGTGGTTTGTTAATGAATGCTTCCCTCAGTTCCAAATTCAATGATTAGAGATATAAGAAGCACGATGCAGAAGCCAGGGTGTTACTATTCAGAAGGTGTTATAAAGTTTTACGAAGGAGAGTTCCCCCACATCGATCACTAATAAAAGTCCCTATCAGAGTACTGGCTATGGAATAAGAAAATTGAAATTTTGTTGAAAACGGGAGATTTATTTGTAATAAATCAATGGAAATGAAGGTTTGAGTGGGTAAATCTAGTATAGAAGGCCTTTCTGAAGGTAACTAGAAGCCTGTTTTAATTTATAGGGAAACGCTGTGTACTAAGAGTGCATACCTAAATTGGAAATGTAGAAAGAGGGGAAATGATAAATAATTGTCATTTAAGTACATCTCCCATATTAGGATTTAGTTGTGTACTGTTAATCTGAATGCTGATTATATTCCTGTATTTTTTTTTTATTTAATTTTTTTCTGTTTTGTGAGGTTCTCTGTTTCCTTTTCTGTTGAACTCTATGAAATGTTGTTGACATTGTAATAAAGTTTGCTTTTTAAAAATAGCAGGCCATATCATTTGAGTAAAGGTCCTAGGGTTACCACCTGTCCCACTTTGTGAGGGACAGTCCCTCTTTGGGTAGTTGTGTCCTGCAAAAAAATTTGTAAAAATGGCAAATGTCCTGAGATTTTAGGACAAAATGATTTCCTATAGTTTATGTAATAGTTGCATAAAACAGTTATTCTGTATCTGAACCACCTAAATGTTATAAGAAACAGAATAAGCAACTAAAACATTACAAAAATAATCTTTTATCTAGGCAAAAAAGTGAAGTTCTGTTCTTTGTACTGGCTGGGTGTATGTGTCGGCCTGCAAAAATCTGATGTATGTCCCACTTTTGTCATTTGAAAAGGTGACAACCCTAAAAGGTCCTCAGGTGTAAATTTACAATAGAAAGAGGAAATATTTGTGGAAACAATAATTTATATATAACACAAGTTTTCAGAGATGGATGATACATGTCAGACTTGAGGCTTCAGTATTCATAACTATCTTTACAGATGATGACTGTGTCACTGAGATAATTCAGTAAGGCAGTTCTTCATTGCAAGACTTGTGTGATTCTGAAGTGTGCCCCAGATGTGCAGATCCCAAAACAAGACTTTATTAAAGCAGCTTTTGAAAGCATGCATATTCAAATTCAAGTTTATTTAGGTACTTACAAGCTAAGAACCATTACTATAAAAAAGTATAATTATGGCACCAGAGCATAAAACTGCAGTAATAGCTGGAAAAGATTGTAGGCCAGCATGAGTAGGTAAGTATTAAAACTGGCTAGCATAAGGGAACTCTCCCCGACTGTGGAAGAAGGTTCCCAAATTGAGAGGTATTACAGCAAAATGTAACTGACACCCAGGGTTACTAAATGTACTCTAGAAACCTTCAGTAACATTTGAACAGAGAAATGGAAATCTCAAACAGGGTTGTGTGACATCAAAAGGACTTTCAGATAAAGGGAATACATATCGTGCATGGCCAATAACATTGATAGGAAAACCAGACCAGTGCCACCTCTGCAGAACTAGAGTAATTTGTTGGCGTTTAAACCAGTGATTACTGATCAGGCTAAATAAGGGGATAAGTTTAATATTGTTGACTTGTGCTTATGTGAAGTCTGGGTCTGAGTGGCTTGTGTGGTGTTAGTGTTGAGGAAAGGGTTTTCATTAAATAATGCGCATGACTGAGGTTAGGGATGGCAGTAGGGCTATGGTTACTGTTATCACACATGAGTATGGTGGACCTGGGGGGTGGGGTGAAGCAACCTCTAACCATGTCACCTAAATTCAGTACTCTATCAATCCCGTATTAGATGTATACAATGCAGTGTACTGTTGTTGACAAGTGAAGCTTCTATATATGAACGATACTCTAAATTATTTGCATATATTATCTATGTCTCTAATGTTACTCTCACAAGCTTGCACATATTCTTTTCATAGATAAATTCTGTACTTTTTGCTGTTAGTACCTAACAAAACGAAGACAGGTTTCCATACACATGCTGCTTGCAAAATGAACAGCACTCATACACCCATTCAAACAGACACACAGATGCACGCTTGTGCGCGCACGCACACACACACACACACACACACACACACACACACACACACACACACACACACACACACACACACTCCATTACCTGTAAATGGGTCTGGAAACAGTAAACCAAGTCCAACTCCATTATCTCGAAGCAGCAAACTCGCACTTTACTTAACGCTTCCCTGCAAGAGCTTTGAACTCAACTTACCTCACTCCTGATTGGTCCTGCGCTCAAATCCCTGCTTACCTCTCTCCTGATTGGTCCGGTCTGTGGCTCAAGCAGTCCAGAGCTCCTCTCTTCTGTGTGGTCATCTACCACATGGCATCTTGGGCATCTCCTGAGCAGAAAATACCTTCTCTGCATCTGGACTGCTGACTCAGGCAGTCAGAGTTCGGATTCCTAGGCATCTACGGCGCAGTCTGAGTGTGTCCGCGCATGCGAAGCAGTTCCGGTACTCGTTAAAAAAGAAAAGTTTTTTTTTAAGTTTATGTTTCACGTTATGTATTTCTTTTATTTCTAGGTGGGAGTGCTGCAGTCTTGCAGACCAATAGCATGAGCCGCCCCTGCATCCAGATCTTAAAATCATCAGCTCCACAAATAGGCAATGAAGAAATACTATATACCAACCTCAAAATAAACCAAAACAAAACCATCAACATAATTGGATGCTACTTCCCACTTGGCCAAAACATCCTCCACTAGAAATCCTCTTCAGCTGGTCTACCCACCATCTCCCCTAAGAAACTATCAATTTAGGTGATTTCAATATTGACTGGCAATCCTGTTCTGGCAACCATCCAACCCATCATGTAAACCTTCATGGCTTCACCCAACTAGTCCAGTCGCCAACCAGGATAAATAAAAACTCCAGCAAGCGCACTACCCTGGATTGGATACTAGTCAGTAAGAGCCCCCAGTCATATATAACAGGCTGCTTATCAGATAGCCTCAGTGATCACTCCCCAACATTCCTACTGAAAGAATACCTATACCAAGCTAAACCTGTTGTCTACCATCAGATACGTAAAAAAATAAACTTTAACCAACTCACATTCATCTCAACCCTCAAAAAATGTAACTGGCATCCTCTAAAGTACCTCAGTCTTGATGACACAGTTGAATTTTTTAATACTGCCTTCCTGAGCTTCCTTAATTACCATGCCCCCATAAGACTTTGCAGAATCAAAGCACAACCCTCCCCATGGCTACAGAAAACCACTAAGTCAGAAATGAAAAACAGGGATAAAGCCTGGGAGCACTGGTGCAAAACCAAGATCCCCTCAACAAGACAGAAATTCCTAGAACTACGCAATAGAGTAAAAAAACTAATAAAACAGGACAAATTCCAATACTACCAGTCTGCCCTAGACTCCTCCGAACACAGCCCCAAACAATTCTGGTCCTCCATAAACTCCATCCTCCACCCAGGTAAAGTCAGTACCCCTCCTCCTAACATCCCTCAATCCTCATAAAATATTGCTACCTCATTCAACACACACTTCACACAAACCATACTATCACTAGCTAAACAACACAACCCCCCCTCCCCTCCAACCCACACCTTCAACTACTAATCTCCCCACTGCCTTCTCTTTTTCTCCTGTACCTACCTCCAACATAAAAAACTCTTAACTAAACTTAAACCCACCAAATTAGCAGCAGACAACCTCCCAAATGAATACCTACAAATCACAGCCAATGCTCTGGCCTACCCAGTATCCATCTTGATTAACCGATCTCTGTCAGAAAGTTATGTTCCCACACTATGGAAAGTATCATATATAATTCCCCTCCACAAAGGCGGACCCGCCACAGAACTAACCAATTACTGCCCTATAGCTATTCTCTCTCCACTCTCCAAAATACTAGAGAGAGATGCATACACTCTCAGGTCTCAGACTACCTCCTTACTAACAACCTCCTTTCCAATACTCAGCATGGTTTCCGACCAAACCATAGCACCACCACTGCCTTAGTCTCCTTTACTAACACTATCCTTCAGCATAAAAACAATGGCTATCTCTCCTCTGCTACTTTCCTAGACCTATCTAAAGCATTTGACATTGTCCCACACAAACAACTTATCTCTGTCCTCAATAACCTGTCCTTCTCACAATCAGTCACCAACTGGTTTCAGAGTTATCTGTCTGACCGCCAACAATCCGTTGTATGGTAGAATGACATATCTCCCCAACTACCTGTCTCCATAGGGGTTCCCCAAGGATCCATCCTTGGACCCCTACTCTTCTCTGTTTTCACAAATAATCTAGCCTCTGCCACCACACATGGCACACTCATACAATACGCAGATGACTCGACCATCATCTGCTCAGCCCAGTCCCTACCCAAACTGCAAAAAGTCACACAGGAAGCCTTTTCCTCTGTTGAAACTTGGTTATCCGATGCCCAATTAATACTCAACCCAAACAAAACTAAACTACTCATCTTCCAACCCACCAAACATACTCAAAACAACCCTCACTTTAACATCACAGCAAAAGACAACACCACTATATACCCAACTGAACACACCAAATTGCTAGGAGTGGAAATAGACAATAAACTAAAATTTGACATTCAGATATCCATGACCATAAAAAAAGTACACAAAAAACGAGTGTTATACAGAAATAAGCGTCTTCTCACCAAAGCAGCAAAGATTTCAATAGCAAATTCCCACCTTATCTCCACCCTACTTTATGCCTCTCCAATATATACCAACCTAAGGCAATGCGATCTAAACAAACTAGAGACCTGCTACAACAAAATTGCCAAATTCGCCACAGGGGCATCCTACTGTAGTCACCACTGTCTCTCACTTGCTGAACTGGACTGGCTTGAACTCCCTCACCTCCTTCAATGGTATCAACTCTCACTCGCCCACAAACTAGTAAACCATCCACTAAATGTCCCATCCCTCCAGAATCTACTCCAACCCTATCGCACCACCAGACCACTAAGATCCAGCAACAAAAATCACTTGCAGATCACTAAAGCCAATAACTCTGCTGGTGAAGCACTATTCTCTTGCACCATAGCCAAATTATGGAACTCCCTCCCACCCACAATTACCTCCGTACCATCATGCACCCACTTCAAAACTTTACTAAAAGCGCACCTAAAAACATGCTGGCTATGCCCTTGCAACTCCCACTCTAATATCACCCACCCAATCCAACCACTAACTTTCTTTCCACTCCACTAACTACCTTGATTATAGCAAGCTCAGATGCTCATAAGCATAGTACTTATTATACAGCAGGAATGTCTTATTGTAACATTTGTTAATGTCTGTTATGTACTTCACAGATAAAGATTCTAGTTGTCTACTGATGTACTATGTTCTTCATCTGTAAATATGTTGTAAGTAATTGCTATGTAAATTGTTAATCGCTATGTAATCCAATGTAACTACTGTCTGTTTATTTTAACTGTGGAGCTTTTCTCCCCGGGCCTCCGCTGAAAATGGACCTATGTCCAGTCGGACACTCCTGGTCAATAAATATAAATAAATAAATAAATAAAATAAATTTATGATCCTATGAACCTATATCTTCTAGGGACTAGCACTGATGACATCAGCACAAGAAAAGAGTTTCAGGAAACTGACCAAAAACAGCAGTACTGACCAGTAAGAGCAGAGTGTGAAGACAATGGCAGCATCAAACAGTTCTGCGGTGTATCCTCAGGGGGACAGGCACTAGACACAGATAGGTACTTTCTCATTTACTGGGTTCACACCTTGATGACTATGAGCAGCTCCAGGCACCATAAAATGAAAGTAATACCAGGCTGCTGGAAGGAGTCCAAATGAATGACACCCAAAGATAAGGTAAAGATGTCTGAAAAAAAACAAACATTTCAGCTGAGGAAATGTGTCTGCTGTCATGCTGTTAGACAACTGAAACATCTGTTATACTAGTAGCTGTCAGTACATATAAAATATGTATGTCACATACAGCTGGATGATTTCCTGAGCAATATCATGTGCTTCATTGCGAGTGTTGGATACTATAGTGTGACCTTATGCACCAGTTAATTAAATGTGCACATGCTGAAAAGATGTAAGGCATATTCTATTCATTATTTATTATCCATGTTATACTGAGATCAGCTATAGTAGCACGCAATGCATATCTCAACTTTCACAGATTATAGGTACTGTTTCAGATAAGAAAAAAATATTTGCAAACACTGGTCGAAGTGGACATAGCTTAAAATGCTTCAGGAGTAAACAGGTTACCTTTGAAATGGATTTGCATTTGTAACATTAATTGTTGGCTATTACAAATTATAGCAGTGATGCAGGCATCTTTTTTCCCAGCCATATATTTTATTTCAACAACAGAAAGTTAAGTTGAAATTTTGCACTGAGGATCATAGCAGAGATGAATGGGAACACGGAGGCTAGATGTTGTTAATGGGTAGAGTATTAGCTGCTATGGCATACAGCTCTAAGTGAGTAATGAAAGAACATAACATAAATAATATGGAAGCTGATGTAAACAAGTCAGCAAGGAGAATATGCATTTTAATCAGAACGGGGCATGGTGAACAAGTATATAGGAAACCACCAAAGAGTCTAATCTAGCTTCCAGGCAGATATTTAAACAGTAAGGGAAAAAATACTTCATGCTGGCAAGCAAAGTCATTGCAAATCTGAATTGAGTTCCATGACACTGAAAGCAATGGGCTACCTCCCAAAAAGCCACCACCCTTTTGGAACTGAGAAAATTACTTTAATCAGTAAAAAAGCTTTAGTTAGTGTAACATGTATGCATGCTTGAGGCTGTTACAACCAGACCCAAATGCTATTCAAAAAAGTACTCTGGTACTCCAATTACAGATCTGAAAATTTATGCCAAGAAAGTAATCAGGCAGGTATTCATTTGCTACAACTGTGCCATTTATTCATTTTTCCATCACCATCACTGTCAGTTACATTCATGTTGTTAAATTAAAGGAATTTCTTGTTCTGAATACAGAGGAAGCACCTTTCTTTGTTTCCTTTGCCTCTTTTTCCCCCTTTTAAATCTACAGTTGAAAAATGGGGCTGTTTTTCTCTAACTCTGTAATTAACGAGGTATTTATGTTTTTTTCTAGATTAACTGTTGGTCAGCAGAAATAAACTACAATCGCAAAGTGTTTTCTTGGCTTTGTTCATTGAATTGCTTGTTTATCCCTTGCCCGGGCCATAAATGAGTAAGCTTTCTAAGTCAGCTTTGTATTCCAATGAATCGAGAATTTCCATTATAGAAAGATAACTTTTATAGTAAATAATATTATCTCAAGATTCTGATGCTTTAATGCTAGCAAAGTTCAAAATTGATTTGTCCTCCCTGTGCAAGCAAAAATATGCCCCTGCATGTTTTGTCTCAGAACTTGCGCGGTATTACATGCAGATATTTCTGTGACTACTACAGGTAATTATGTAGTGATTCCATGTCATGCAAAGCTGCATGAGAAAGCTCACAGACAGTAAATCAGAACTACCTCTGCCACAGACTCTGTACTTTCAGTTTTGGTTTTGCAAGAGTTTTATTTTTCTTTTCCATCTTTTTTCAGTGACAGAGATCAGGACTGAGGGGTCCTGCCATCACACTGTGGAGTGCTTGGAGCTTGCCCCCAAAAACAGCTGGGTATTTTGTGACATTTTGAGTGTCACTGCATAGTAGTATGAGGCTCTGTAGATTTAGTTATTTTTTTTCTGTTGCTGTCATTAATTGCATGCTGATTAAGAGGAATGTGCTTAATTATAGTAAACCTATTTTTCTTCTGTTTTGGAATGAAATGCCTAAATAAGTCATACATGATGCAGCATATATTTTTTATTTTTTTGTTGTTATTCTATAGGTGACATGGGGCTGACTGATGTAATAATGTGAGGGTGGCCATGCATCAAACATGTAATGAGTGGGCGTGACTCAAAATGAATCCTGCAGGGAGACGATTGGATGAAGGGCAAGAGGAACGCAAAAGATATCAATGAAAAAGAATGTTTCAGTTTACTAGACATAGTCAGAGTTAAAGATGGTAAAACTGAGGATATGGCAGCTTTTGGCTACATGTGGGTTCCAAGTTACGCAGTGACTGGTAGTGTTTCTGTACAGACAAAGGGCTTAAAATATTTTGTTTGGCACATTCTCAAAATGCCATTTTATTGTTTTATGTTAGAATCAGAGTTGTCATGAAATTCAAATCCTGACAAAAGGATCATGGCACATGCATAGTTATAGCTTTGATGTAATATATATGTCTTTTTCCCTAAATTTTTTGTAATTCAGAAAGGTTTTCCTATATATGGACATAATGTCAGCAGCTATGCATTTTGCACAGAGTGTTACTGATTATTTAAAATATATTGAGGTACTGCTTCAGGAACATATAACCAAATCATATTCAGTAAGGTACAATTACAGTGGCTGATTTAATAAGACCCTTACTGCTACTCAATTCCCAGCTGCTCAAATTCCAAGAACTCGCATCCATGGGCTCAAAAAGCGTTTTGCCCATCCAGGCACCTGGCAAAGCAGCTTCTCGAACTCAAGCATCAGTTCAGGGATGTAGGGGCCACAGTGGTCAGACACCATCAAGGTCTTGTCATGGAAGTGATGAGTAGGGAAGGGAAATGGGAAAGACAGGCTTTCATTTCAGGGAGGGTCAGGGATTTTACATCTAGGGAACATCCAGGAGTTGGCTCAGAATTAGGGTTAGGGAGGGATGTAGAGAGTATTTTAGGTTTACGGAGTGATTGCAAGTTGGCAATTTTTACGGTTAGAGAGGGGAAGGGATTTTAGGTTTAGGGAGTGATCGGGAATTAGCTCAGAGTTAGGGTTAGGGAGGGGAGGGGATTTTAGGTTTAGGGAGTAACTGGAAATTGTTTCAAAGTTAAGGTTAAGGAGGGGAGGGGACTTTAGGCTTAGTGAGTGATTGAGAGTTGTTTTAGGGATGGGGAGTGGGTTCTGACAGAGATAATTAGCTTAGTGGTAGTGCGCAGGAATCAAGGTAGTGGGAGTTATAGCACTCACCAACATGAACAAGTAGTAGAGGCGAGGTCTGTCGTGAGATAATGGTATGCAAGCACTCGTAGCAGACCCTGATTTAACAAGTAGCTTAAACGGCTCTATATAGCAGGTAGATGAATGACATGTAAAAACAGATGTGTTTTATATACCAAACAAGCAAATATTTGTCTGTGACAGTTTTATTTTTGTAGAAACATTGTTGCATCCTCATCCCCACTACAGTACTTGTGCATGTTACGTATACTTACTACGATCAGATTATGAACTATTCCATTGCCTCTTGTTTAATTACTACACAAAATGTATCCACTAATAAGTCAACTGTTTTTGCATAATTATTTGCATTTCCACCAAACTATTATAACAGATACTGTTGACTTTAACCCTTATGTCATATAACACACTATTATATAAGCAATCTGAAGCACAAGGAGATAAAGCAACCCAGATTTATTTATTTATTTGTATTGACTACTGAGAACATATGACTAGGCACAACTACTATTTTCATTGCAGGCCCAGGGAGAAATTAACCATTATTTAAGTTTTTGAACGTATCAAAAAAGTTAACAAAATATTTATGCTCACACAAAAAATAGTAAACATCAGTGATAGTGATATAGAATATTTCCATAGCAAATCTGGAGAGCATTTCAGGTTCTGTAAGCAATGAATATAGGGAAAGCATACAGTCAGAAAAGATCATGAAGTTAAATGTAAAACATAAATTAGTTTTTATGTTTCCAAAATGGTGAAAAAAGTTCTTGAAAAAAACATTATTTTATATAGCTATTGACAGAATAGGCCATTATCTAATGTAGTGCCATTTTGTGAGCTAGATCAAGTAAAAAAAGTTCTTTCCCTCAATTTATTATCATATAGGCTCCTTTAGGTTGAGTTCATCACTCTTTGAACTTCTACACCTGAACAGAACAGGTAGTAAAGCAACATAGATCTCTAAACATGTACTACTACAATGACATCTTAAAACAGTGTGACAGGTACCTAAGCTAATATAGTCCTCATGTGAGGTACAGGCTGCCCTTACATATCTACCAGAGTGCCTCCCTAGTAACATTTAAAGCCAGTCTGGATAACTGGGTGAATGATTGTACATTTTCAACTGGGATATGTAGGAAAACTCTACTTAATGTTGGACATTGACATTCTTTTATCAGTGCTGAATGATATGACTGAGCTTTTCAATTGTTTCCTTGGCTGCCAGCTTTGGAAGAACCTATCAACCTATCAGAGATCCATGCAAAGAATGCTGTTACCACAAGCACATTTGTGCCAGAATAGTTAACTGGAAACCCCAACAATAACCAATTCAGACACATAGAGCTCATGAAAATCTGTACAGAAGGCATCCCATCTTGGAATTGAATGCAGAGCCAATTGTTATGAGGAAGTAATGTAACTGTTGTACCATGGTGGTGCACCATGAGCAACAATATAATCACTAGACTTCTTAACATTATGCATAGATCACTATCAAAATAAAGAGCTATTGGATTGTAAAAGTAAATGGCAACTTAGGTTGGATGCCACCTCTGGCTTTGGCTTAAATGATAGATTTGCTACCATACCTTATTTGAAAATACGGATAGCAAATGCATTAAGACAACTGACGTTTTAATTAATTCATACCATTCTGTTATTGGTCCCCCATTTATGATGTTGATGAATTGTTGCTATTTTTAATTGAACCAATGAAAATTATAGTATTTGTTTGTCTGAACCCTGAACAACGATATTTTCCCAAGCATGTCATTGTTTAAACTCTATATTTAAGTATTTGATTGATTGACTGATTGACTGATTTATCTACCTGTGGTGGTTTATACTTCCTTAGCACTGTCTAAGTATAATTTCCACCAGACATTTGACTCTGAAGTTAAGTTTGTATATTAATCTGCTCATATATCTTGGTTGCTGAACTCATTCAGAATATATGCCTCAGATGTCCATGTGTCCAATAGGAGTGATAAAATGTTTTATAATCCTGAGCTTATAGCATGCTAACCTTATGGTTGATATGGAGAATATCGAATCAACAAATAAACTAGACTGGACCTAACACATCTACACTTCATAGAAAAGTGAGCATTACAAATATTCTGATTAATATCTTCCAATATATATGGCCAGCCAAATGAAGTGGTGAATAATGCAAATAAAAATGAAAACCATGGAGTATTTTATGGAAAGAGTGCATATGAGGTGCTGAGCCATGTGATTTATTTTATAAGTTGCCTTTCATAATTTATTATCACAACTAATAAATGTCACAGAATTTAATCTACTGGAAATTCAATATTCCTCATTATTCTAGCATACATAAGATGGTAGAATCTCTAAAATATTTCATGGTTCATTTGAGTTGCTGTTGCATTAATAATATTGAATTCTGATCCTTCTCTAAAAAAGTATTTATCAGTAATATACATAGAAAATGCTGAAGTATTTACAATATGTTCCACACATGGAAAAGCATCTATATAGAATTAATTTCCTTCTGCTGTGAGAACAGAGCTTTGTGCATGCCAGTTGTATTATAGCAAAATTCTTGTTTTTGGCATGAAAGTGTATAAAGCATCTGTGTAATGCTATTAGTGTTCTAAGAGACTATGCAGTTGATAGATATTAAATATTAAGATGAACTAGCTTGGAATTTGTAAATAATGTTTTAGATTTATGGCAGACGTGTATTGATACAAATGTGTGCTTTCCAAATACAAGGGAAAACAAGCTCTTTATCATAAGTAGATTTCCTACACAGAGTAGTTCATTACATGTAAAAAAATCTTTCTTCTTTTCACTTAATAAGAAAAACATATGTTCTTTTTATGAGGTGTTTATTGCTATTATGTTTCATAAGATTGGGTGAGTTTAAGTCATATGAATTTAAACAGCTACATCCTTTAGTGTGAAGCTATTTCCTGCACATCTCAAACAAGTAATACCACCTTTATGTTGTAGTCATTTGTTATATTTCTTTTGAAAAGCAAACAATTCAGTGCTTCTTCCAGTCCACTTTGAGGCTTTCATGTCTGAAGCTGTGCAACAGTGTAACAGCAGTTTTAAAACTGGTTCCATGTTATGACTATGAAAGTCAGTTTTTTAAAATGTGCATGCTAGTTAGTGCCAAATGCTCTCATAAAAAATTGAAAAGTATGTTTGTGGGAGGCAAAGTCACTAATACAAGCTTTACACCTTGCATCCTTTTATTAAAACAATAAAAACCATGGTCACTGAAACACAAAATAACTAGAAATTTCTCCTGTAGCATACTTCACTAAACAGTGGTCATATGTTGTACTCAGCAATAGTTGTGGAAGTGAAAAGTAATGCATGTTCCTGAAACAGAAAGTTCAGTGCACTGCTTATTGTCAATTTACACATTGTCTTAGAACTTAAAAGTGCTTTAAAAACACAATACATGCATCACAATTCCCAATATACCTATACCCGGTGAAGTGTAACCTGCAATTACACAGAAAAATTATACAACTGAAGTGTTGAACTTTCTGAATAGTGACTTATTATAACTGTACCCTGAGCATAAAGACTGAAACAATCCTACTGAAGAAATGTGGTTAGTACCTGAGATCCTTGCAACTTTATCAAGAAAAACTGCTCCAAAGAGCTACTCTGAGAAAATCCTTGAAAGATTTCTAAGTAAAGAGGTATAGTCTCACAAATATTGTGGGACAAATATCACAAGTTCTTCAAATTCATTAAAGTTAACCCATTCAGCCATACCTTGTCTGGTGGTGCTGGCATTAAACCTATTATTCTGAGGTCAGAGAAATAAATGCCAAGAAGGAGGCAGCCCAATACAGATCCCTGCAGGACAGCATTGATCACCTTCTGTCTGACTTGGGAAGTGTCATCAGCTCTAATAACATTTGATCTGAACAGATTGCTATTGCTATCCATTATACCAAACAAGGATCAGTGTTTAATGCCTCAAGCTTATTTATGATTATGTCATATTTTATTTTATAGGACACAACAACATCGTAAAGTGGATTTGCACTTTCTTCTTTGGTTTTTGTGTTTGCAAGAGTTTGTCTATCATATTTTATGGTGTTAAATACCTTGGTCAAATCAAAATAGGCAGCATGGACTATGTGTTCTCTGTCCATCACTTGTGTGACCTTTCAAAGAAGCTTAAAAGATTTTGCAAACATGATCTAGCATTTACAAACCCAAATTGCTGAAGGCCAAGCCAAATCAGATTTCTGATGCTGCGATTTATGAAGTGGGAAATGATGCACTCCATGGCTTTCCAGATAAGACACATAAATCTGATGGGTCTGTAGTTGCCAGGATCTATGAAGGGCATCAATAACAGAGCATACCAGAATTCAGGGATGGTTTCTGTTAAATAGTTTAAGGAGGGGATCAGTGAGTGGATGTTTGACACTACTACATCAGCCATTATATTGTCAGGGCCAAATGAAAAAGTATTTTTTATCTTTGAGAGTTTCTGAAGAGCATAATGTTTTTTAATAGTGGGAAGAGGAGTGACAGAGATGACTAAAGTTGAGATGATATGTTTAGGGGAGAAGCTGTTTGTCAATATGTTAATAATGTCTTTCAGGTTTGAGTGGGAGGCACAGTTATGGAAAACTACAGAGCAATGCGGTTTTCTAAAGTAACTGAAGAAGGTCTTGTAGTTATTCTTTGTCACAGATGCTAGTCCATGTTCATGGGATGCTTCACTGGTCTCTGTGGTTACCTTCAGCCTCTTAGTAAGTTTTTTTTATATTATCTGCTTGAAGAGGGGTTCTGACCTTACATGGTATTTTGAGCAGTTTCTTCCTTCTGTTATGCAGTTTGTTTATACTGACTGACCACCAAGATGGTTTCTTTTGAATTTCTTCTATATTTGTTTCTAGTAAGGACTGCCAGGCCATTACATTTGTCTAAATGGACATAAAGTTCCTTATTGCAGGTGGTTGCCTATCCCTAGGTCAACTGGAACTTTTGTGGGTGAATTTAGATTTTGTCATCTAATTGTAAAATATGTTCCTTCTGAAAATCTCTAAAGAAGGTGGTGTTGGTTACCAATGGAGTGGATATTTTGAGAGTAGATATGACAAGTAGGTGGCATGCCATAACTAATGAAATGACCTGGAAAACAGACTGGAGCTAGGTTTGTGAGAACAATGCCAAGAATATTCCCTCCCCTGGTAGGATTGAGAACAATATGATCCAGGCAGTTCTTGTTCACCGAATCCAAGAAGCATTGTGCAGACCCTGTGTTGATAGTGTAGGTGCTCTAATTTGTAGAAGGATAGCTGAAGTCATTAAACATCAATAGACCATTACTTAAAGGAATATTTTCAAGGAATGTCAAGAAGTTTTAGGGTCATGTGGGACAATGATTGAACATTAAAAACATACTATAAGTTGTAAGTATGCCTTCCCTAAGGTGTGTTGGAGTTCTTTGAGATCACTTGGGGAAAGTTTCTTATATCATCTTTGAAGGACACTGTCTGCGATGAGCACTGAGATTCCACCACAGTTGTCAGTCGGTTTAAAGGCATAGTAGGCCCAAAACACAGGCAGAGAGGAGATATTCTCTTTATACTTGGGCCACGTATCAGTAACAATGCAAACATATACATGCTGTAGATGCAGAAGAGCTTCCAAATCAGGCAGTTTATTGTTAAGACTCCTGGCACTGAGAAGTGATACCATGATGTTGTCCAGTTTAGAATGTTATTTGTTTGCTAGGTCAGCATGTTTATTAGATGAACACTGACAAAAAAAATGCTGCTGTTAATATGAAAAAAGTCAGTCAAGTAATTACATTTGTAAATCACCGCATCTACATTAGCATGGTTTATCTGGTGAGCTAGTGACATGGAAAACAAGCCACATTATTGTTGTGTGTGTGTGTGTGTGTGTGTGTGTGTGTGTGTGTGTGTGTGTGTGTGTGTGTGTGTGTGTGTGTGTGTGTGTGTGTGTGTGTGTGTGTGTGATTGTGTGTGTGCGCATGCGTGTGTTTGTGTATGTAATCTCCATACGTAAGCAACTCTAAAAAGTCACTGGCATGAATGTGAAAGTGTTTTTACCATAATGTGCACACACTTAAATAACAACTTTCAGTTATTTAAAATGTGCTTTTTTGTTTGTTTGTTTTTCTACTACTGATTTGGGACTTGAGTTTCCCATTTGGTGCTAAAGAATGAAAAAAGGTGGTCAAACTCTAGCCTTTCAGTTTAATTGACAGCCCACTCCCATTCAAATGACATCAGCTTCTTACATCATCTAACCCCACCCTGGGCCCCATGGCACCACCCCTCTCTCAGGAGATTGGGTAACTGCCCCTCCACCTGATACTTCCCTGTTTCTGGCCCTTTATCTAGCCAGTCACAGAGCTATCTAACCCTCTTTCACGCTAATTTTACCACTTAGAACTTGAAGAGAGGAAGAATCTGAACAGAAGAGCCTTCAGTAACTCCTAGATTCAGGAAGAAGCTTGACAGTGAAGACCCCAGACTGGACCACCATAAAACCATGCTCTAGGACCAAGAGCATTCCACCTCTCACTTCAGCTACCCCACAGCAATCAGGTATAGATAGTGTAGCCACTGGGCCTGCATTTAACAAAATTTCTATAATCTGCAATTTTTTGTTATAAAAGAGAATATTAGCCTTTCATATTATGTGTCAGGAGATAATAAGCCCTGTAAAAGTGGGCACAGCCTCTCATTTTACATGTGATAGACTGGAAAAATTTCTGAAATAAAGCTTTCATACTTGACTGCGAGGAATATGAGCCCCACTGATGCAGACACAGCCTCTTGTTTTACATGTGTTACAAAACAGGCTGATAAAGTCTGGTGATAGCCTCATAAAAGCAGACATTCTAAATTATCAAAGGGAAAGCCATTCTATTAGATGGACCTGATGAAGCTCAGGCAAAAAGTGTTTTCTTAAATATACTTCTATAGTTGTAGCTCATAATGTGTTGCCATGTTTTGTTTGTTAGAAGTTAAAAATAAAATTAAAAATTAGGTTCTACAGGCTGCTGAGCTGGTAAACCCTCATGGGTCTTTCAGGAATATTCAAATAAGAGACTAACCTCTAAGCTTTGGGATTGGCTCCTTGTTTTTCCATCTCCCAGATTTTCCTCCAATCAGCTCACATGCCTGTAACTACCTTTAAATAACTGACCTGTTGAATGTAATGTATTAGAACAAGAACACTCATGCATCAACTTACTTAACAGAATGAACTACTGGAAACTTCAACAAGGTGCCTTTATTCCTCCCATAGGGAGGGTATCAGAGACAGAGTCATCTAGATCTGCTGGCTAAAGTGGTTTTATCTGGACTTATCCTTTATACATTTTTAGTAAAGGAGATTACCACTAAGAAACAACTCTAACCTGGCTGAAGGTTGTGTAGCATCTACAACATGTCCTTTTGCATGTCTGTCAAGGGTTTTCATGTCAAGTCATTTTCTCATACATGAACTACTATCATGTCATAGTCATCCTTGGTGGAGAGGGTATTATTAGCCCTTGACATGTCTGCAATCTTGGCTCTTGAGAAGCAACTAATTGTAACCCTACCCTTGTCCAACCTGCAAGTATTGAGTCTGTGTCAAATAATACGGTCACAGATTATTGATCTTTCCATAAGCTGGTTTACATATTAGGCCTGGGAGAGGCAGTTATTGGAGACATGGTGATGAGGCTTTTCATGTAGTAAGTGTATTTGGGAGACTCCATGGATGAATTCTGTCAAGCTTGGGTAGTAATATTTTAATGGTGTTGGCATATGGCAGTTTTGTATTGTCTGCATCAGGATGTTGAGTTCATATGGGTGGGGGTGTGATAGTTAAATGCTCACTGCATACATCAAGCTAGGAGAGGCATGCCTCCAAATTTACTACATATTTACACTTCACACAGACAACATTAACTAGGCTGAGCAGGAGTTCATTTTCAAACTAAAACAATGAGTAACAAGGTCACACAGACAAACCAGTCAGTAAAAAATGCAAGAAAAACCTAACCAAACAGGATTTTCCACTGTATGATTCTTTAAAACCTCTAGTATCAGAGGCATATATCCCATGTTATGCTGCTGCGGTAGCATTGTGGCCTCACAGTAAGACGTCCTGTTCGATTCTCAGCTAAAGCGTCTTCTGTGTGGAGACATGCGTGAATGGGCGTACCTTCGTTGAAGGTTGTGCATCAGAGCTGCCAACTCGGTACGTAAAAATCTACTGCCAATCATTAGCGGACCGGAGTTCTGCTGTGGCGACCCCTAACCGGGAAAAGCTGAAAGATACAACAACAACAACAACCTCTAATAATAGAGATTTTAAGGAATCACGCAGTGGAAAATCTCACTTTCTTGTAGTTTTTACAGGAGTTCATTTCAAGTCAGCATGAGGCAGTTTTTACACTGCCTTAGGACATTAATTGCTTGAAGGCTAGTGATAGAAGAGGCTAGTTTGCTGTTTTTGCATGACGTACAGTGCTGTTGTTGGCAAAACCTTTAAGGAAGAAAAGGAAGGGTGTGGGAGAGAGTTAATGGAGGAAGGATACAGGTTCTCACTAACCTTTGTGAGCAACCTGTGCAGACTAGGGCAGTTGGAAGCATATTTATGTAAATCCATGCAAAAAGATTTGATCCAGGGTACAATAAAGCCTATCATTTCTAAAATGAAAGAAGATGTTATTTCAAAACTAAGACAAAATGTTCACTTGCTCATGCTACCTATTCTTTGGCTACAAGTGGGACAGTGATCGATGAGCTCTGTATAAAGAGAACAAAAAACAAAAGAACAAATAAGAAACAGCTGTAAATTAAAGCCAGTAGTGCCCAGCTACATAGAAACACTGCTTCTTCCAATATGACTATCATATCAGGCCAGAACATGCTTCTACTGAGAAATGTTTTAAACAGTAATTAAGAGAAATAAAACAGGTATTAAAAAACTTTAAGATCAATATTGCACAAAAATGAACTTTTCTAAGTTTTTTGGTGTAGCTGAAGTCCAGAAAAAAACATTTTATAAGTTTCTCAATGAGTGCACATAAGTACAGCTTTCTGCATTCTTACTGGGAAGACAGTAAGAAGGTGCAGCTGGTTACACCATAAAGCAACCTTTATTTATTTATTTTTTATTTATTTAACATTTGTGTACTGGGAAAGTCCAACTGGGACAGAGGCAGAGCCATTTTCAGCAGAGGCCTGGGAAGAAAGGCTCCAGACGCATGTCTTTGGAAAATGACTTTAAGTGCACTATAACATTGCAAAAGTGAATATTCCTGAATCTTTTCCTTTTAGCAGACAGCCATAAAAAGCATTTTGTAAGTTCCCCAGAGAGTGAAAATGTGCGGCACAGCTCTCTGCAGTCTTTCTGTGGTTATCAGATGCTGTTTCTACTTTTATATCGGGGGCACTCAAGACAACAATAACATTTCTTGTACACAGTTGTATTCATTAAATGTTACTACTATATAGTATTGGGTCTGTGATCTCTTTTATTTTTAATTTTTAGGTTAAATAATATTTAGGACATCTCAGCAAATGGCACTGCTAGAACTGAAAGTACCTGCACCCCAATGTTGTGTCACCAAAATGCTAGTTGTGATAGTGCAAGTCAAAGCAGACATGCAAACAGTGCAGGAAAGGAAACTTTATGAAGTAAATAAATTTAATGAACAGTTTTTTGGAGTTTTTTTCAAGTCCTCCTGTTATGTAGACAGCATCAAATCAACACTTTGCCAGGTAAGACTTTTGTTTGCACATAATCTTTAATGTTTTTTTTTCAATTATTCTCTTATGTAGAATAGTTTTGATAAAGTTAGCAATGTTGCGGCAAGGAAGATATCAGTATAAGTCCTGCTATCACATCTTCAAAGAATACCACAAGGTTCAGAAGGCAATATCTCCCCTTATCAAAACCCATACTGATCCATAGCTAACAGAACACGTTCCCCCTTGTCATTTATGATAAGCTCCATTATGGCTTTCTCTATGATTTTACAGAGAACATAATCAGACTGTTTAGCCTAAATTATTTGGATCTGATTTGATTTCTCCCTATTATTAAATGGAGCCAAGACAGCCCACTAGTATATACCAGGGACACCTCAACAGAGCAACATTTTGCATATCATGAATGATAAGGGTTCATTTAGTTTTTTTTTTTGTTTTTTCATTCTGCATAGGAAAATACCAGCACTCAAAACTGAGGTTTTAATTTTATCTCATTTTTATTTGTGTCTGTTGTTATCATATGTATAATTATAAGAGGAATTTCTCCTTGGTCTCTGTTGTACTCTGACCTATGTCATTGCTTATTATGAAGTTTACAGAAAAGCTTTCTATGACTATGTTCACTTTGCACCATGGTTGAGTGATCACTGCATTGGTTAATGGTAACATGATCTCAGTTTTTCCTTTCACTTTTCTAATGTAATGAAAATGCCTGGTGATTAGTTTTAGTTCTTGAAATAAAGCTATTTCATAGTCATATATAAAGATTCGGTAAGAAAAATAAGTGCGTCACCAGAAGAGGAATATTAGGACCCATAGCTGGGCCAGGCCTGTGAGTTTCATTTGCAAGCAAGTGCCTGGTGAATCCGAGACCCATGTGTCTGAACTTAGCTGAGTCCAAAAATGATGCCTGGAGCTGCTGTGTGGGCTTACTACCCACACACAGGAAAGTCAGACAAGAACAGGCTGGATTAGAAAGAGCTGGCGACTACTGAGTGCCAATGGAAACTAACTTTTGGGGCTTTGACTTTTATCTCACTGACTGACACTGTCCATTACCTTACTTTTACTAGTCGTCACTCATGTGGAGCTTACATGGGAGATTGAAATATATCAGACATATTCAGTCTGCCTTACATCTACACACATCACTGATTCCAGAACCATGCTTCTTGAATGTGGGTGGTCAGTCTCCTTGTCTGGGGGTGACCCTCAGCAACAGCCAAGGGTCATTGTAGAAGTACTCACAAACCTCTGGCTAGGTACTATTAATTTGAAATTAATGTCAATAAATGAGATGGCTACATCAATATTACAGAGAGCAAAAAAAATAAATAAAAACTGTTGTTTGTGCATATGCCATTTACAGCTATTTAAAAGCCTTCGTACAGGCAATGGGTATGTTATCTGACAGTATACTACATACAGATCCTGGAGTCCTACATAAGGGCTTGATGCTCTAGTGGAGAGTGACGGCAATAAATGGAGGTGTTTGACTTGTATGAATGACTTGCCTGGTCTGACTCCAAGGAGTGAATTGGTTTTGGAATTCTGTGATAATCAAAGTTTGTCCACAACAAGAATCATGTTCAAACAAAAGACTGGTCATAACTGCCTATGATACCAGACCTCCTTGAGAAAAAGGTCAAAGTCTGACATTGTGGTTGTGTCATTAAAGCTGAACATGTATATTTTGGCCAGTCAGATCAGGAGATGTACTGAGCTAACAACTGATCACCATTTGCCCATGATTTGGGAAATGGCTGTGGCAGTTGCTGAAGTCAGATCACTGGAGCAGTTGCTGAACAGATACAAATAACCCAAACATGTAATTCTGATGATTTGGGAATGTCAAGCCGATGCTTGTGTACAACATGGGTTCAACTCCCACCTTCAGAAGAGCTTTATCCCTGTACCTGAGGACATTATGAACTCACTCTGTTAAAGACTTCAAAAGCTGAGATGGCAACAGAGATCTGTGATCAAAGTGTGGGATATACCTGTCCTTTTAGTAATCATAGGATCTACTGAAACATCAGCAGAGAGGAACACCATCAGGTTAAGCCTAGAGGCCTTTGATGCAATACCAGCAAGGGAATCTCTAGATCTATTTCTACTAAGTTAACTGTTCTGGGAATCCCTCATCTGGGCAACTATGCAAGAGCTTTTCTTTTATTCTTCATGTTTATGATAAACCATTCTCTGCTCTCTCATTGGGCCTAAATTGAAGCTAATATTATGAACTTACTTTCCCACTGGAGTCTAAGTTGGTTTCACAGATAGCTCTTTAAATATCTTAAATCATGGCACTCTATAATTCTAACCCATTCAGGTCTCTCGTCACTAACTAAAGTCATATACTGGTGCAGCATATGAAGTTCAACCATGCTTCTGTGGAATAATCCTCATTTTGTCTTTGAAGGCTTCCCCATAATCAATCATTCATCATATGGTTATCAGACTTATTTACTACAGTTGAATGATAGGAAATTAAAACATAGAAAATAACCAGCTTTGAAGAGTTAAAAAAGGCCTGGGATTTATCCAGTTCTGATTTCTGGAAATTTCTAAGATTGTTATATATGATACACAGATCCCCATTTGTTCTTTATAGCACATCAAGTCCTGCTCCACTTTCTGTGCTGTCCTCCAAGGCTGTCCTCCAAGGCTAACCTTCCCCGTGTGTCTAAAAATTATTATCAATCATCTAATATATATATATGTGTATATATATATATATATATATATGTGTATATATATATATATATATATATATATATATATCTATATATATATATATAGGTATACCTTCATATGTTCGACGGCCACATCTTCGATGCTGCTGCTGCGAAACACAAATCTGAAAACTGCAAAACCCGAAGCATCAAATTATAAAATCTCACCCCCTTTTTGATCCATGGTAGCACTTGTTTTGGTGGTGAAGCTATTGGGAATGATATATATACATATATATATATATATATATATATATATATATACACACACACACACACACACACACACACACACACACATATATATATATATATATATATATATAGACTGTTGCTATTTCTTCATAACATGAAACATAGACCTCTCTCAATTCATGGTTTTCTTGCATGGGCATTACTTCTTCTGAGGTGCACTTTAACTCTTTTTTTTTAGCACAATTTGATACCTCAGGGACTTCCTCTATATTTTGAGAAACCTATAGTCTTTGTTCAGAATGGCTATTGGACTCCAGCTTTCACTGCTGATAAAAGATTTGCACATAGCATAACTTGCCAGGCCTTGGACACCATAATTCAGATAGTAATCATAATTTTTGGCACTACCCTACTATGCATAGCATCATAGGATCATAGGATAATAGGAGGTTACTAGGCTAATGGCTCTAGGGCCCTTACAAGCCTAGCCAAGAGTTTATCCCCAAAAATAAACCTCAGTCAGCACCTGTCACCCCTGTCATTGATGGACACAGGTGGATTCCCATCCACTCATCAAGGCTGCGCTTGAAGAGGGTCACTGAGGTGCTCTGTTTGACGTGTATGGGAAGTCTGTTTCAGAGATGGGGAAGCCTCTGGTAGACAAACCTGTCTCTCCTGCAGATTTTGTTAATGTCACATATTAGGTTCAGGCCTTTTGAGCGGGTAGTGCGTGCGGAGTTAGACTTATGGATATGGAGCATCTCTAGTAGGGCATGGTCTAAGATTGTCTTGTAGGCAAGAAACAGATCACCTCTGAGCAATCTGTATGACACTGAGTAGATAGTGATTTGAGCCTGTCTGCATAGGACAGGTGTTGGAGGCCATGGATTCTCTTTGTGAGGTATTTCAGTGGCCTTTCCAGTTCGTGCAAATGTTTGGAGAGATACATCCCAAATGGGGCGTTATACTCAATTATTGGCCTAATGATGAAGGAGTATAGAGAGTTAATAACCTCCTTTTTTTCTGGATGCAATCCCTTTACGTTTGAGATGAACCATGTAAAAGGCTTTTCTGACCACTGCCGCTACATGATGGTTGAATGTGCTTTGGGTGAGGTCCATGTCTTGACTAAGTTTCTTCTTGAGGCAGCACCTGCTCTGCTCTAAACCTTTTTTATAGGCAGGTTATCTTCACTCAAACCAGTTTCCAGGGAAATGTTATCTTTTACAGATTTTGCAATTGACTGCATTGACTATGACTTGTATAGCCTTAGCCTGGACTTCCCTCTCCCATCTATCTGAAACTGGGCTTTATTTCTATGTTGTTAATAATGAGATGCATCTTCTTAGGGCTCACCCAAGACAGTCATTTGAGTCTACCCCTATCAATCATCCTCCATTACTGGCCCTATGTGGACAATTTTTCTCAAGCTGCTATAAAACCAGGTGCAATGTCGCCTTGTCTTTTTTGACATGTTGCTAACTGGCCAGAGTGATTTAGGGTGTTTCTATTTTCAACTTGCTTCAATAGCATATAGTTTACATGTTAACCTTGTTATGTTTAATCATTTTGCCTTCCTCATTTTTCCTTTCTCTGTATGTAGTTAATGTTGCCTATCCTTAGTTTTGTGATCTATTTTTGATTGATATATAATATGCTGTATGTACTGACAGTTATAATGTTACAATTTCATGAGATTCCTGATTCCATTGTAGTTGTGGTCATGATTTGGTTGCATTTGTTGTTTCTTTTGTTGATATTGTTAACAAAGTGTTACATAACAAATAAAAAAAAAAAAAATCAATCCATACATTTAGACAGACATAAATAAATATTAAAAGTCAATCAACCCTGTTGTGATTCCTGAATTTTCACTCATTTTTTACACATACTCATTTCTCCTGGACAATCTGCTTATGTGATGTTTCTGAATGATGATGCTAAAATGTGTGTTTCATTGCTTGTTATCATACTACATATTTCCACGTAGTAACATACTATGGAATGCTTACTGTGCAAGCCTTCTCTTTGAATGGTCGGTGCCCAGCATGTTTCCAAAAAGCTGTATCTTGAATACCCTGTAAAATGTTTCTGAGCTGTATCCTCTGGTAAAAAATTAATGCAGCTGCAAGGTGGTTTCATTTATCTAGAAACTGAAAAGCAAATAAAAATATATTTGAAGTACAAATATACATAGATTATTTCTGAAATCGCTTTGTTGTTGTTATTTATAAGAAGCCACACTTCAAACTAGGGCAAAGATCTGTTTATATATTATAAACATTCATCATTGCTGCTTCCAAATCCTTAGTAATTAGGGTGGGCAATGTTAATGCAAGCTATGCAATAAACAATCATTTCATCCCTTCCACAGGGCAAGAAAGGGACTTGCACAAGGATAAACCGAGGAATGAAGCAAATATTATAGTAATTTAAGTGTGTAATAGAAATGAGTTTTCAAACTGAATTATAATAATGTCACATCACTACTGGAAAGGTACAACAGAAAGAATATTTAATTAAATTAAAATGAAGTTTTAAACAGCATAGCCTTTTACTCCCAGCTATATAACTACTTACTTACACGATAAATAAATACTTAATTCAATACAGGAGTAAACACTGGAATGTGATGCATAGATCTGAACCTTCCATCTCCAAAATGAGGAATAATGCATCTCATAATGTGGAAAACAATGCACAAAATGTGGAACACTTACCAACAACTTCAACTAGAAAGCTCACAGAATGGCTAAAATATGACGTTTTTTTTTCTTATAAGAAAGCTATTTGATAAATGTATATGATTCAGTTCTATTTACGATTGTCTGTTAAATAAAAAAATCCTGACATGGAATGTGTTGCAAGTCCTTTGAGTGTGAAACTTCATGGAACATTAACTTTTTAAGCCCTCAGATGAGGAGCATTCCTCACAATGAGATACACTTGAGAGGTAAGAAATTATGCCTTATAGAAACTGCAGAGAAAACATAACAAAGTATGACAGAAAATCAGAATAGGCCATCATATCATGGAAAGGGGCCAACATAATCCTCTTATTACTGTCAAAGTAGACTCAATGTCAATTTCAAGAGTTCACTTTGACAGGAACTCATAGGACTAAAGTCTCAAATTATAGCATAGAGGCATTTGTATCAGAAACTCATAGGACTAAAGTCTCAAATCATTGTATTGAAGTATTTGTATCAGTATCTCTCTCATAATGATCTCGCATTAATCCTTTAGGGGATTATTAATGAAAAGACTAAGGATAGGACTAAGGTTTGCCCAAGTCAACTAAATGCCAAATTTAATGCTTGGAATATAACAGTCAAAATTATAGCTATTGTGGTGGAAGGCAAGGTGAGTTGCATTCCTCACATGCATGGCATTTATCTCAAAGGCCCCACTGTCTTCAGAAGAATGGGTTTTCCTACATTTCCTTGACTATGAGAACTTGTAAATATGATACTTAACACAACTAGTGTGCGGCAGTGTTTGGGGTGGAACTGGTCCTTTACAAAAAATCATTTTTTGTAATAACATTTATTGAGGGTGTTTGGCTTTATTTCCAGTTTGGAAAACCTGTTTTGATGAACTGTGGTTATTCAAATTTAGATTCAACCAGATGCTAGACTACCTTAGAATACTTCTTCTCAACATAATCTAGCATTTAGGTCTGTTACTGTATGTAGAAAACATTTTAATTAGTTAAGTTCTCCTAACTTAAAAATAGGGCTAGTTCATTTGTGAGTTAAATGGCATTAAAGATTGTTAGTTGGTAATTGCTGTCTTTTAAGTTTATTTTACATTTAATTCATTTTATTAGCTGCTTATAAAAATCTAGCTGTCCATAAAAGCTGCTCATATTCTAATTTTAATTCAGTATTTTGTTGATGCTGAGTTTGGTTGCACTGATACATTGTTAGTTATTTATTTATCTTTTTATTTATCCTTTCCTGATTGGGATAGTCCCATTAGGCTAGTAACCTTTTTTCAGTAGGGACTCAAGGTGGTATTTATACTACTAGTGGAAATTTGGCTAGGACATCAGAGTACTTCCCCTACTTTGTTAAGCCACTAGGTGGAATCAGAGGACTTCTGTTGCAGCCAAATGTTTTCCAAGATGGAGAAGGAAAGGAGAAAGCAGGCTGAGAATGGAGTGTTGCAAAATACTGAAATATCACAGATTCCGTAAGAGAACTGATTGTTCTTACAAGGTTGAAAGAAGAAGATCTTGAAATTTCTGTTTTGATTGTGATGATGATGGATTCAGTTGAGTCAAATCCTGATGAAGGTATAAGTTGGAGTATAACAATAGATCACAAGCTTGGAGAGGTAATAGATGAAGTGCTGCCAGAGGAAAATGATGTGGATTATCAGAAAGAGCTGACAGCAGCTTGGAGATAGCATGCCCCTGCAAGAGGGTGTTGTCTTGAGCAATAAGAACTTCTTTACATATACAGAAATGGTAAGCAAAGGAAAGAAAGATGCTGTAACTGAGGCTGAATGAAAACAAGGACTGAAGCAATGATAACAAATCCCAAAAAGAAGACCAGTGGCAAAACAAGGAAAGGTGTTACTTATTAGCAAGTATGAAGTTAAGGACAGTATTATTTTACTTGGAATTTAAAGTACTGATTTATGGATGAAGTGGAAAAAAGAAAATTTGCACCATAGAATGAGTATATTTTTCAGATGTTGGGACTGCAGTTAAGGAAGAAAATAAATATCCAGTTCAGAACACCTGGCCTAGAGGAACTTAAGTTAAAGACATATTTTCCAACTGTTTCCAATAAGGTGCATGCGTTTAAGTAAATGTTTGGACTAGAGGGCAAGAGGAGTGGGTGAATTGAGGAAAAATGCAGCATATTTCAAATGTCATAAATGTGAATTAGAAACAGGAAATGATGAGGTATTGGGAGTAACATTTTTCTTTTTATTTATTTGTAGAGATGAGAAGCACCATGTGACAGACTATAATATAAGAAGCTGTAGTCAAAGTGAAGAAAAAGGACTTACCAAAAAAATGTAGGCCTAAGTATAGAAAATGCAATGGATTTGGCTGTTTTTGATTTGACTATCATTTACTAGAAAATATAAGGTTAGAAGAAGAAAGACAATCTGATGATAATATAACTGAAAATATTGATGAAGAAAGTATAAGAAGGGAGATAAATGAAGAAGAAAACTTAACCAGTATGAAGAAAGATGATGGGAATGAAGTATGAAATGTTTTACAAAGAGAAAGTATCACAGTGAAAGACAAAAACAGATGTGCAGCATCAGGAAGTGAAGACGTGGAAGAGGGAGACTTTGGGACAGAAGGAGAAGAACAAAAAGAAAATGGTGATAAATCAATTGGAGGGAGGGTGTAGATAAGGAAATGAAGAATAAAATATGGAAATAAAGACACAAAGAAGGAAGGGGATAAATTGGGAATATTAGCACTAAATGAAGACATCATTTAAAATGATAGCGATGTGGTAGCAACTGAATGGTGCAAAAAGTAAGTATGGAGATTAAATGTTAGATATGAGATGTGTGAAGGAAAAAAAAAGAAAAATAATTAAGGTAATACAAGGTAAAAATATTTTATATTCAGTGAGTATTGATATATGTTCAGGAATAAGATTTTTCATTTAAAGTGAAGATATACAGATATTGCATGTGATGGTATTAGCACCCAGAAGACTAATGGTATGTGAAATAAAGACAAGGGAAAGATGTACAAGGACAATTGTAGTGTATTCCTATACCAGTCTTATGGAGAGCAAATGATGTTGAAGGAACCTAAAAACACTGTCCTATTACATTTGTCAATTATTATAGTGGGATATTTAAACTACCATCTGAAAAAGGAGAAAGGGAAAAAATAACACAATATATTAAAGAATAAGAGTAGTTGTTAGACATGGAGGGTTGAAAATAGGAAAAAAACAGATAATTTTTGTACAAAAGGGAGACTTTTAGACCTGATACAGACTATGTCTGCATTCAAAAGATATGAAAGAAATAATAGGTGGGGTAGAGATGGCTGAGTTTGGTATGGGCTAGAAGGGGGGATAACAAAAAAGTAATAAATAAGGGAAAGGAATAAAAAGATTGACTGGAAATATTACTAAAATGGATGAGATGGAAAGAGAACATAAGATTTTACAGGAATAGCATATGACAATGAATGCATTCTAAAAATTGGGCTAATTGGTGAAATGCTTATAAAGAAAAATTCAGAAAAATATTTTTGTAGAAAAAAGAATGAAGCAAAAAAGAAGAAATAAAGATAAAAAGGCATAAAAAAGAGATTAAACAATGTGGTAATATAATCAGAAAAATAGAAAGAGGGCTATATGAACAGCAAGTTAAAACATGTTATTTAGAAAAATATTTTTTAAAAAGAAAAAAGAGAAACTTTCACCATTTTGGGAAAATATATAAAAATAGAAGACAGAAGAATGGATACAAAGTTTTAGAAAGAAGGGAATATTCCTCTTTCTTACCTTCTCCTTTATCATACTTACTCCTTACTACCTGACTTCTTTATCCCCTCTCCGCCCTTTATCCTACCTTTTCCTTTTACCTCCCTAACTATTCCTCCCCTTACTATATCTCACATTTTTGTCATCTGATATCCCTCATATCACTTCTATCTTTCCCCCTGCCTACTACAAAGGCAAAATCTCAGTAAATCACTAAGAAACTAGTAATACTGACCTAAAATAAAGCCCATATCACAACGCATGCTTACATCCAACATTACACCCAATATGTCAACCATTTTTCTAGCCAGTACTATTTAATGATTTCTATTTTCTATGTTTTAATTTCCTATCATTCAACTATAAACAACCTTACCTTCCAGATGTTTTATTTTTATATACTGCTCTTTGATATTGTACCAGTACTTCATAACAATAACAACAACTACTTTGGCAACTACAGTGTTGCAATGTTCTACTGTTTAGAACATCAATTTCAATTTGTATTTATGTGTATATAAGTCACTATCAACTCAATTCTACTTTTTCTACTTTTTAATTGTTAAAGTGCAAACATTTCATAATTGTTAATTTTTTTTCCCCGGGCCTCCGTTGAAAATGGTTTCCTGACCCAGTCAGACTAGCCTGATCACCAATGTCAATAAATAAATAAATAAATAATATTAGATATAGATAGAAAGAAATAATAGAAACTGTGAAATGTTTGTGGGAACACTTTATGAAGAGAAAATACAGCTGTAAAAAATGTGTACATTAAGAATTCTCTAGAAAAGGAGATTACTATGACAGAAATTGAAGACATAGTAAAATAAGAAGGGAAGAACTGGTACCAGGGATAGATGAATTTGGTTATGGATATTATAAAGAAATGAATGAACATTAGAAATTAATATTCTGCAAAATATTAAATGAATGAGTAGAGCATGGAATAAAAGAGGAAAATATTTGTGGTGACATAACTAAGTTAATATGGGAAAAAGATGAAAGAAAATATATAAAAAATTGAATACTGATAGTACTGGCCAATACAGATTATAGAATCCTTATGGAAGTAATACAAAAAAGATTTGCAAAGTTTTGGATGAAGTTATATGAGAAGGAAATTTCAGGATTAAGTGGAGAAAGGTAAAGGAAGTGTAATGCATGGAGTACTATGATTACTTTCCAGTAACGGTTAAATAGCATCCTAGTTCATTGTTATTCTATTGTGAGACCCACCTTAATAATTCTTAGAAGGGTTAGTAAGCACCCACTATGCACTGTTAAGATCATGTCTGGCACTAAAAACTGACAGCGGTGACCAGAAAACAACAGTAGCAAAACATGAAACAGCTTCATGACAACTCCTGTCTCTGGTTCTCTACAGCCATTATTTGGATTCAAGCTGCTTTCCCTAGAGAGAGAAAACATAGGGATATTAATAAAATGTCCAGTACAGCATAAGCATTTTTTAATTATACATTTATTTAACAAGTAATAAATGGAGCAGATACATCTCCATGCACTACAAAGAATTATGATTGGATCTAGAATCACAGCTTATTATTATATGTTCTTGACATGGATGCTAAGATTCGCTCTCAAGAAATATTATATGTTTAGTCATGGAACGAATAAAAGAAGAGGTAACAATGCTATAAAAGAATAGAAGGAAAAGGTTTGAGCATTTTTATAAAGGATTTCCTGTGGAGGGTTTTGTTAGGTAGGTTACCAGCTAAAAGTAATGTGAAATATAAGCTAATAGAAAAAAGAAACTGTGACGAGTGCAATGAGGAAGAAACAACAAAACATTAAAAAGTAAAAAATTAAGAGCTATGGTGAGGTTTAAAAGAAACATGACTTGGAAGGATTTTTAATATGACAATGGTTATAATATTATATGGAAAATTCAATAAAGAAAAAATGTGAAATAGAAAAATGGGACAAGATATTCTTTGTGGCTATCTGGGAATTATAGGAAAAATATATGATGGATTATAATAAAAATATAGAGGAGATAAAGATTTGCTACATGAAATTTAAAAAAAAAACAGACAACTGTGAAAGAAAGGATTGAGCTAGATAAAGAAATGTTAAAGAACAGTTGGTTTAGAAAAATCACATTTTTCTGTTTTTCATGAAGTAATGAAAAATGGATTTTATTTCTGTGTAGATTATATGGTAAGGTTAAAAAATAGAAAGGAATGATAAAATATATGTTATAAATATGAAGTGAAAATAATAAGCAGAATTCTAAATAATGAAAGATGTAAATCAAACACCCCCTACTCTTTTTGATACATGATGTGAGATCTTTTCTATCTACCTGAATTACCACCAGCACAAGCAGACAGGACATTTGTTCTTTCTCATCCAAAGCTTAGTTAAAAAGTGACATCAATTTCAATATTTAATACAGGTTACTGATGGGGAGATGTACTTGGAGCTGAAATCCCTGCATACAAGAGTAAGATAGTTTAGAGAAGACCAGATGATGGGAAGGAAACTTGATGCTTTGCATGTGAAATGTCACCTCACTGCTGGGGAAGCAGTGACAGTTTATAAATGAGGTTGAATAGTGTTTGTTAGATATAAGTTTTCCTGCTTTTATACATTGAGCTGGTTCTGAAATCAGACTTTTGTTAATGGTAGTCTCACTCCGAAGCTGAACCAACCCTTTGTTAAAGGACTGGGGTGGGTGTTGGGATGCTCACAATCTTCCAGCTGTGTGGCGCAGAGCATGTGCCAGTACTGAATCAGCTCAACGTGGCTACAGCTTGCAGAATGGAAATCTCTTGCTATTGTTTATGCATACAGACTTAGTAGTCATGAGAAGCATTTAGCTTTCTTGAAGACAATACTAACGTTTAGCTTGTTTTGTTGTTGTTCAGAACATTGATACCGGAGACACTTGGGTACATAATATGAGCCTATTAAACATATAGCACTTTGGGACAGTGTTCTCCTATTCATGCATTGCTTTTTTTTATCCTGGTGATGTAGTTTAGAACCATGCGGCAATGTAATTTTCATTGTTACAAGCTATAGTGAAGTCACCCCCATTGCAGTCCCCCTCTCCAACTTCCACTGTCCCCATGCCTTTCCCTCCAGTATGCTGCATACTCTAGTATATTTTGATCTGAGTCATGTTTCACCATCTAACATATTTCTTTTACTACAAGAATCAAGTCATTCTCCATGCTGTACATTATTTATTTATAAGCAGTCCAAAACAGATGACTTACAGGGATACTGGGCAAGACAGACTCATTTAATCATCAGTTTCCAGAATCTTTAAATGTGCAGACCAGCTGAACTGCAAGACTGGGATTGTGCAACCCATGTTTCACCTGTATTTTTTCCCTCTTTTCTCCATACTGTGTAAATGTTGTGGAGTCAGTGTATATAAGTAAGGGGATTGGGGGGGTGGGGGGCAAAGTCCTCCATGTGAAGGATGTGGACAGGCTTACCCCCTGCAAAAAATGTTTTATTGATTTTACTTATGGTTTTGTTGGGAGCATTTTGTGGGAGTTTGCTTCTCTGACTATGGCTGTGCTGTATTTTGATATCTCACAGTAGGCTATGAAAGATGTAACATGAATCTTTCCATTTTTACGCTGATCTTGTTATGAACTTGCAAGTAAAGTTTATATCAGCAAATGTTTATATTCTTTAAATAAGAGGCCAGGATTTTTGTTAAAGCTTTTCTGTAGCCCCTTCTTCTCTAATTAAAATGTCTGTAACTAATAAAAAAATTCTGCTTCCACTCTCAGAAAGATGCAATTCATAATGACAACAAAGTCCTCCAGCTAAGTTCTATCCCAGCTGCTCAGCTATTTGTTAAACTCAAATGATGGTAAGGCACACCTGTCATGCTGGCATAAAGGAGGAAGACCATGAGCTTCTCATCATCTTCATCCTGCATTTCTGTATTTGATTCCCTTAATTTCCATTTGTCTTTTGCTTGACTCTTAACTAGTCATAACCAGAAAGTGCTCTTTAGTTGCCTTGGAAAAAAGACACTGATATTTAGAAATTTAGCCTGAATAATAAGTAAGTTAATTGTTAAAATAAATAAAATGAAGCATCTCATGCTCTCATATTCCAGGAAGATGTGGCAGTTCCTAAAACAATGTCATCTTCTGCATTACTTGCTATAGGCCCACTTTAATTCCTTAGTCTCCTTCTATATCGCTCTGATCCCTTTTTATCAAGAACATTTATGGTGGAAGGGAACTGACTCCAAGGTTTAAAATTTGCACAGCTGCTCCTATAATTCTGACTAGTCTCTCCCTGTTTTTCAGCCCTTACATCAGGTTTATACCTCAGCGATCTATTCTTATTCACAACATGTTCTACTTCCTTTAAATTGAATCCCTCAAGACAGTAAGATTCATACTTTCTTCTTTGTTTGTTGCCACCCTCATATGAGTCTCCTAAACAAATTTCAATTACCTTCTTGTATGTGAAGGTGAAACATTCTTTGAATACTCCTCTGTGAATCATCATCATCACCACCATCGTCATCATCATCATCATCAATCCCCTTTTCCAAATTTTTACATGGGGACAGGGTGTTGTGTTAACTGTCGCCATCTCTCTCAATTCAATGTTACACTCCTGCCTTCTTCAACACTCATGCCTGACTGTGACAGATCCTCACTCACAAAATCTAAACACCTCTTTGCTGGATGCCCTCATTTCCTGTTACCTTCTTCCCGTTTGTCCCAAATCTTCTTCATGCAGTTGTCACCAGGTTGTCTTCTGCTTTTCTTCACATGTCCAGACCATTATAATCTGTTCACTTTTATGTTTTCTGCAATTGTAGCTAGTTTGGCTTCTGCTCTTATGTCCTCATTTCTTCATCTGTCCCAGAGTGTGCATCATACCATCTGTCACAGACACTTCATTTCCATCACCTCTTGCTTCCTCATCTGCTCTGCCTTTACAGCCCAGGTTTCTTACTTTTCAGTTTCTTTGGCATTCTTCTGCCATACATTATACATGACACTCTTTGCCAATTAACTTCAGTCTCTCTGTTTCTAGCGCTGATCCCTTCATTCAGACATCCCTTCTCCTCAACCACTCCTCCCAGATATTTGAAGATATTAACCTGTTCCATTGCCTTCCCTATGTCACTTCTCAAGTTCTTCTAATTCCACAATTTGCTGCCATCACCACTGTCTTATCTGTTCTTAGTTTTACTTTTATCCCATACATGATCTTTGCATTCCATTCCCCTATGCTTTGCTGAAGTTCTTGCTTAGTATTTGCCTGTACCGTCACATCATTTGCATACAGCAACTTTGTTGGTCTGCCTCCTCCAACCTATTTGCTAAAACAGTCCTTCACCAGTATGAACAGCAGTAGGCTCAGAGATGAACCCTGATTCCTTCAGTCTTTGCCTTGCAACCTGTTGTGCCACCTACTGTGTCACTTTCCAGAAGTTACAGAGTGCCTCCAATTCCCTATTCTCTTCTCTTGCAACTCCTTTCTAAGCTTTTTTGTTAGGCAACAAGTATTTCTTCCTAGCCTGGTCCATCTTTTCTATCTCCCACTTTTTCCTGTACTCCTTCTTTCTTGTGATGACTTCCTGGACTTCTGCATTTCACCACCAGCTTTCCTTGTGTACCTTTTTTCCATAATGGGCTTGGCAACATATCTGTGCTGTAATGCTCACACATGATGTTTTCAGGCACTGCCATTCTTCTTCCAGTCCACCTATTTCCTGCTTTTCCTGGGGTGCTAGAGTCCTGAGCAATTTCTTGAACTGTTGCACTTTCTCAACAGTCAACTTTCAGCCTGATCTCTGTTGACCTTAGCCCCTTCTCTGGTCACTGCATGCAGCTGATTGTGGCAACCTGTGGTTTGTGCTGCAGGCCAATTGTTTCATTGAGAATGACTCTATAGTCATTGCTTCTACCACAGTGCCTTTTCTTTACTAGGAGGAAGCCATCCTGAGTTGCAAGTTGGCCATTCTTGTATGTGATCTTGTGACCAACTTTTTTTCTGAGCCACATGTTGGCTACTATCAGGCCATTTGACAGATAGAAGTCTAGAATGGCCTCTCCTTTATTCCTGTTGCTCCACCCATGTGAACACAGGCATTTCCTCATATCCTGTTCTGTCTGTCCTGCTATGTGCATTCACGTCACCTATATTAGCACCAATTCATGTTGCCCTGCTTTATCTAGTAGGTTCTGTGCTCTTTTCTCCATTATCACAACCCTACTGTGGGCATACGCTGATTATGAATACTGCCCTATCATTACACTGGAGTCTGATTGCCATGAGTCTGTCACTAATTCTGATGACATCCCTCACTGTCTTCTGAAGGCCTGTCTCTCACCCCAGTTCCGACACCCTTTATAGCCTGTCCTCCTCCTGAGTAGTAGACTATGGATCCCAAGCCAAATGGCTTTGCTACACTATATAGTATGTTCAGCCACCTCCATACCATCATGTCATCCACTTCCAAGCTCCGTCTTCTCAGAGAGCCTAAATTGAGTGTAGCAATTCTTACAGGCTGGGCAACTGGACACCAGCCAGCCAGTAGCTTACTGACCCAGAGCTGATGGGCTTTATGGCAGGCACACACTGGCCAGTAAGGGCACACACATACACCTTCCACTGTTAGCATGGGTCCCTGGAGTAGCTTGGAGTAGGCTGGGTCCTCAACCCACTTATCACCAATATCTGCCTATGGCTGTTTTGGCAACATTAGTTAACATGAATCACCTAGAGCCATATTTCACACAGTCGATTGGCTAGCCCTGGCACAGAGTATCTGTCTTCTCCTATCTTGAGGATACTGCGCACCACAGTATATGCCCAAAGCAGTTGGTCTATACAACTCTTCCCCATATAGGGTACTATGTAGAGTCTGTACTGCTGCCCACAGTTCCATCATTGGTGAGTTTAAGATGGAAATACTCAGCATGTTTTCCACAGGTGGGAGGAACCCACAGAGACACAGGAGGAATATGTAAACTCCAAACAGGCATTGGCTGAAGGTCAGGATTGAAACTTGCACCTTATGTATGAGAGGAAAAGACCTTAACCATTATAGCAACTAGTATTTATTTTGTGAAAGTACAGAATAAAATGGAGAACAGGAGTATCTAAAGAAATGCACATCTTTTCTACTAATTACATCCTTCACAGCCCTCTGTAGTAAAGCTGGGCCATCTTTGTGGTACTTCTGATGTACTCATGGTGAATTCACAGAGCCCATCCATATTCATTACTGTGGATAATTGTAGAATAGATTTCATTTTTATTTATATATGGTGGCACCTCAAGGTAATGTAAAAGATGTCATGGCACTTATCACATTTCCCATAGTCAGTATAAATACTACCGCAGGCCTCTCCTGGAAAGAGGACAATGATCTACTGGGACTAACCCAGTAAGGAAAAGCATAAAATAAATAAATTGTCCTACTGTGTGACTCTGAAAATGTTACTTAATTAGTCACACTTAAAAGCAGACACTAGTGTGTGAAAGTCTTAATCAGGTGACAAATAAACCAATGACAATGCAAATATTTTGGTATACTGCTCTTACTTAACTTTGTGAAAAGCAGATATAAGTCAGTCATTCAGGATATAATACTGCAGTCTGTTACAAAACTATGAACTGCTTTGCTGTGCTAAAGATGAAATAGTGATAGAACATTTTCCAGGTGTACTGATATTCTCACCCATTGCAGATGGGCAAACCAAATGTTGTGAGAAATCTTTTTACAGGTTCATAGGTAAGTACTAGGCTAACTGCCTTGCAGGCCATTTTAAGCTTAGCCAATTACCCTCAAAAGTGAGAATCAAACCTTGTACCTTATGTCTGTGAGGTAAACACTTTAATAATTATGTCAACCCACAACCCAACAAAAAAATTTGTAGCTGGCAGGATTCAAACCTGTGCTGAGAATCCCCAGTGGATTTCAAGCCCATTGCCTTAACTCGGCCATGACTAATTGCCAATGTCAGAATCAAACCATGTATGTTGTATTTATGAGGCAAAGAGCTTAACCACTATGCCAACCCCCATTCCTTTCATTATGGCAATCCTGATTTCTTTCTAAAGGACATGAAACACTACTCCTAGAGGAACATGCATAGAACACAATGACATTTACTATACATGTTATAGAGACAGGAAAGATACTGATCTTGAGTAGCATCTTATCTTCAGCAAGAATGATGCCTAGATACCAAGACAAGATAATCGATTTTAACAATTGGCTAAGTAGTTGATGTCATTCTAAGGGGGTTCTAGTTACAGCCATCCTGAGATGGGATGAAAGATGAGACTTTCTGTTTTGTCAGGGATGGCTTGTACTTCTCATAGCAGGGCTTCCGCATACCTGGCTAAAGACTTTGATGCCTCTATAGTGTCTTTTTTTGACAGAGTCTTCCTTGTGGGCATTCATACAAAGCAAACACAAACTCAAACTCAAATTTGGACAGCATCATGGAGGTACTACTCAATGGCAGGAGTCTAAATAGAGAGATGTCTAAACCTGAGGCCCTCCTTCAACATGAACACATTCATATTTGTGTAGTTACTGAGACGTATTTTCAGTGATGACATCACTCCCTTTTTATTAGGGTTTAACACCAAGCACACCTTCATGATCTTGGGTAGTCTTGGAGGAGTAGTTGTATTTATCAGAAACACCATCACCTCTTGTCAAATTACAAATGCCCCTAACAAGGAGCTCCTGGAGATCCAAATTATCATTAATAAATCCAACTACTACTTCATTGCTAGCTACATATCCCCATCAATCCCCCCCCCCCCCCAAGATCAAGGAAATCATCTTAACACCATTGAGGGGTTAAATATCAAAATAAATACATTTATGCTAGGGACCTTTCATTACTCAAGCATTGACTGACACAATTGCACATCTAATGGTTTAAGATCCCTGATCTGGTTGTGACCGTCTTACCCCTGCCTGTACTCTTATCTCCACTTCTTTATCTTTGATCAAGTCAATCTGATCATAAGTCAATCATTATCTCTGCCAGGCCTAGTGGTACCATACTACCACCAAATAAGACTGACTGCCTTTAGGGACTTCACAAGGACAAAATTGCTTCAGCTTGTAGAAGAGCTATACAAAATTCCTAGCAATCCAGTGCAAATAGACCAAAATGAAATGGCTGTTGCATTCATCTCTGACTTTAACCAGCCCCTAAAAAACTGTAAGAAAAAGTCAGTACCCATCCACCCTAAATATAATAGCAAATTCTGGAATAAATGTCCTTGGTGGAACACCTGTATGGTTGCTGGTATAATTTGATATATTTCTGCTGTACTGTTCCTAATTTGTTATGCTATATTTCGTATAAGCTTTCCATATTATTATTACATACTCTAGTGTGGGTCTAATGTACCTTAGAAAAACAATTACTTCATTATTTCTGAATTCCTAGACTTTATAAATCTTTTTTACACAGCGTGTAGTTTTATAACATAATTAACCAGCTGTTAGATATGATCAGAAGAAACACAAAGCTTGGTCTATCCACATAGGCAGGTCCTTAAGTGAATCCAAACTTCAGTCTATCTCTCCCAAATCTTATATTTTTACTGTATTTATCAGCATATTATTCTCATCTGCCCAAATGATCAATATAGTCAAGTCCCAAGTTTTCCTTTTCTAATAATAATTTAACAAAATTAACATTCTGTATTATTTCACCAAAACAAGAAGGTATACTTGTGGGTCTGTAAGACTCTGGGTTTGTTATATCCCCCTATGATCCAGAGACATGAATGTCTGGAGCAGTACCAAGAAGAGGCTGACCAGAATACAAGTAGAAAACATATGTCCTTAACATAACAATCAATACCCCCCTCTCTTTCCCTCATCTCCTAACTTTCCACTCTCTGTTCCTTTCGGCCAAATAGCCTTTCTTCCCACTCTGTCCTTCTTCACCCTTCACTATTCATAACTTTCTCCTATGCCTCGATCTCACGTTTCTTCTCTTTTACTCTCCTCCTTCACCCTGTCTTTTACACTACCTATTTCTTTACCCCCTCCTTCTTCCTTTCCCCACATGTTCTCTTATATCCTATAACTACTTTAACTTAGCTACATGTAGTTTAACTTAGCTTAGTACCTCTGCAATATCATCTATACCAACAGTGAAATCATGTTTACCTGTACTACTATGTATACTGTAGTGAATTACTTGTAATACGTTATCCTGTTTGATATTGTATACTCTTGTAATAAGTCTGAGCTGATTGGTTTTATATAATGTGTATCTTTTGGAGCTTTTCTCCCTAGGCTTCCAATGAAAATGGTCTCATCCTGGCCCAATGGACTATCCCGGTAAACAAATGCCAATAAATAAATAAATAAGTCAAAAATAAGCTGTATATAAAGTCAGATATTTAATGCAGATAAAATAATAGTGCCTAATGAGCTAATGAAAGAAATGCTGGTAAGACTACATGAGACACATTTAGGAATCATGAAGTGTAGCAAAAAAAAAGAACTCATAACAGATCATAATGGATTATACTGACCAGAAATGTCAATGCATTTTTGAATAAATGGTCAAGACTGCTCAGTATAAAATGCATCATAGAGTGTGCATAGCAATAATCCAAGAGAAATAATGAATTGTTCAGTTTCAGGAAGATTGTAGAATAAAATAGGAACATACTTATTTCATTTTCCTGACTGTAGACTTGATATGTCAGGATAATTATTCAAAGTTTTCTGAGACTGATACATTAACAGACACGACAAGCTGTAACGTGATTAATGGACTTAAATTTGTATTTAACAGACGTGTTTTTTGAGGTGTTAATATCAGATAACGGTCCACAGTACGCGAGCATGGAATTCAAGAATTTTTTCAAAACAATTGGACTCTCATTCAGCATGCTGTCAGTCAAATGATCAAGTGAAAAGGACAGTTCAAACTATGAAAGCTTAGATGATGAATAGTGCCTATTATGTTCATGTATATTTTGCTTTGCTGGAGTACAAAAGTGCTCCATTTCTGTCATCTCAGCTACAACTGAATAAAAGATACTTACATTTATGTCCTTATGACTGCTTGAGCTCTGTGTTACAGAACATAAAAGGAGGATTTGACTTTAACAAATGAGGCTTTTGAAGATGATTTTTTATTGCAACCTTTGGGTGGTAAAGATGGACCATAATGGATCTAATGTGAAGGGAAGAGAGTGTGAGTTAAACATAAATAGCCTTACATCTAAAAGAACAAGAAGAAGAAGGTTTTTAGTATTAGAACAAAACAGTAATAGAACAAATTGCCAACATCTGTTGGATTAACTCTGATGCTGAGAAATGCGTATCATTTTTGGATAGGCATATGAGGTAAAAGGAAAGTACCATTTAAGACAGGGACAGTGGAGCCTTACAATGGCTTTTAATCCTGAATAATAGGATATATGATATCATATCATATCATATCAGGTCATATCTGATGTAATATTTAATACTACATGGCTTCATCTCCATATCATGAAGCTGCAGCTGGTCAAGAACTCAATTGAACATGTTAATCTCATCAGGGACTGGTAAAAGGTAAAAGAAAGCATTCTTCCCAGAACTGATAAAAGGTAAAAGGAAGCATTCTTCCCAGAACTGATAAAAGGTAAAAGGAAGCATTCTTCCCAGAACTGATAAAAGGTAAAAGGAAGCATTCTTCCCAGAACTGATAAAAGGTAAAAGGAAGCATTCTTCCCAGAACTGATAAAAGGCAAAAGGAAGCATTCTTCCCAGAACTGATAAAAGGTAAAAGGAAGCATTCTTCCCAGAACTGATAAAAGGTAAAAGGAAGCATTCTTCCCAGAACTGATAAAAGGTAAAAGGAAGCATTCTTCCCAGAACTGATAAAAGGTAAAAGGAAGCATTCCTCCCAGAACTGATAAAAGGTAAAAGGAAGCATTCCTCCCAGAACTGATAAAAGGTAAAAGGAAGCATTCTTCCCAGAACTGATAAAAGGTAAAAGGAAGCATTCTTCCCAGAACTGATAAAAGGTAAAAGGAAGCATTCTTCCCAGAACTGATAAAAGGTAAAAGAAAGCATTCTTCCCAGAACTGATAAAAGGTAAAAGGAAGCATTCTTCCCAGAACTGATAAAAGGTAAAAGGAAGCATTCTTCCCAGAACTGATAAAAGGTAAAAGGAAGCATTCTTCCCAGAACTGATAAAAGGTAAAAGGAAGCATTCCTCCCAGAACTGATAAAAGGTAAAAGGAAGCATTCTTCCCAGAACTGATAAAAGGTAAAAGGAAGCATTCTTCCCAGAACTGATAAAAGGTAAAAGGAAGCATTCTTCCCAGAACTGATAAAAGGTAAAAGGAAGCATTCTTCCCAGAACTGATAAAAGGTAAAAGGAAGCATTCTTCCCAGAACTGATAAAAGGTAAAAGGAAGCATTCTTCCCAGAACTGATAAAAGGTAAAAGGAAGCATTCTTCCCAGAACTGATAAAAGGTAAAAGGAAGCATTCCTCCCAGAACTGATAAAAGGTAAAAGGAAGCATTCCTCCCAGAACTGATAAAAGGTAAAAGAAAGCATTCCTCCCAGAACTGATAAAAGGTAAAAGGAAGTATTCTTCCCAGAACTCATAAAAGGTAAAAGAAAGCATTCTTCCCAGAACTGATAATAGGTAAAAGGAAGCATTCTTCCCAGAACTGATAAAAGGTAAAAGGAAGCATTCTTCCCAGAACTGATAAAAGGTAAAAGGAAGCATTCTTCCCAGAACTGATAAAAGGTAAAAGGAAGCATTCCTCCCAGAACTGATAAAAGGCAAAAGGAAGCATTCTTCCCAGAACTGATAAAAGGTAAAAGGAAGCATTCTTCCCAGTACTGATAAAAGGTAAAAGGAAGCATTCTTCCCAGAACTGATAAAAGGTAAAAGGAAGCATTCTTCCCAGAACTGATAAAAGGTAAAAGGAAGCATTCTTCCCAGAACTGATAAAAGGTAAAAGGAAGCATTCTTCCCAGAACTGATAAAAGGTAAAAGGAAGCATTCATTCCAGGGATAAGCTCACTGCAACCCCCATTTTAGGAATAAGCCATCCAAGCCTTCTGAATTTATATATTGCAGCTCCACAGTTGCACAAACTAAAAAAAATAGATATTCTCACAAAAATAAAAAAGTGCTGCTGGAGCACTCTTCGAAACGATACCCAATGGTTTCTTCTGTAAAACACTGATCAGAGAGTTCATCATCAGGAAGATGAAGTTGAACAGCTAGAAAGTCATCCATATGTGACTCGGTGAGATATAGGAAAGCCTATGATATGAAAAAGTGATAGGAAAGGTAGGGTGAAGGCTAAATGCTGTCGGAAGGCATGATCTGTAGTCCAGAGAAGATCCCATCTATTTCCTATAATAAGTACCGGCTATTATTTTAACAGCTTAAATGGCATTTTATCAGTGTCTGTCCATTAGAAACTGTAGCAAGATGCTCCTACAGATGCAAGCGTTCTAGCAGCTTGTCATCTGTAACGTTCTTCCTGTTCCTTGACTGTAAAATCCCCCTCCTGCTCCCTAATGCTAAAATCCCCCCTTACTCACTAACCCTAAAATCCCCCTCTTGATCCCTAAGTCTAAAACCCTTCTCTCACTCCCCCCATGGCTGTTTGTCTAAACTTTATTCGAGTTTGATCATGAGCAGCAACCTACATGAGCTAGTAGGCATTCAAGACCTCAGCTTCCAGACTGTGAGTTTCAAGTGCTTGTGTTTCCATTTAGCACAGGTGTTTGATAGTCTATCAAGGAGTTATTATGTAGGTACATGACAATGAATTGTGGCAATGTTATTTATTCATTTATTTGTTTCTTTATTTGTTGTGTTCAGTTCATTTTTTTCCTCTAGCTATCAAATCTAAGAAAATATAATTATTATTATTATTAGTAGTAGTAGTAATAGTAGTAGCAGTTATTGTTGTTTTCTTTTTCCCTTTATCTATGGGAGGACTTTTTTGTTCTCAATTTCAAACTTGGGGGGGGGGGGGTGATAAATGAGAACATTGTCAAGGGGACCAATCGACCCTACTATAGCTCTATGATATTTCATCCTGAAAACCTGAGATCATGTAATAAAAGGACTGTAGAAAATCAGTTGTAACAAAAATATTAGGATTAAAGGCCAATATACAGTATCTATCCTCTTCAAAGATGAGGGAAGAGTAGGAATGCAGTAAGAGTCTTCAGAGAAGAAGTCAAAAAGAGTGATTTTAAAAGCAGTGTGGACAGGCCAGGTTGTGTATACAGAAGACGGACTACAGGTGAGAAGAAACTGAAGGTATTTTTTAAAAACAGTTGTCTCAGACAGACTGTATGAAATATAAAGACTGTTTCTAATATGCTTCCAGCAAATAGGAAGCTGGAGAAGAAGTCTGAGAGATATCCACAGAGGTGTATCAGGATGTATTTCCAGAAGCAGCAATAAGCAAGCAGAAGAGTGTTTGCCTGAGTCTGGAAAATCTTGATAAGATTCTGCTGGAGACATGTCATCTCCAGCAGTTTTGGCACATCAGCAGCAAAGGTACTGAGCACTTACCCTCTCCTATACCCCAAGTACAGAAGATTCTTACCAAAGCCAGCAAGTCATCAGACAACATCGCAAGCTGAAAAGTGTTTCTCTGAATTGCATTTAATGCTTATGATGATACTGTAATAATACAATGTTTCAATGTTGTGTCTGACATAAAAATGAAGAGTCTGTGAAATGTCTTTGCATTTGACAAAATTCAAATTACAGCAATGTGTTTGCTTACTGAAAATTCAGCTGTGTGGCCCAGAGGGATAGAGACCGGACTACACTCCAATTGACTGGGGTATAAATGGAAGAGCCAGCTGGGATGAGAGAGAAGTGAAAGGGTAGAGCCTTTTCACCTGTCGGAGGGGGAGGCTGTGGGTAGTGTCTGTGTGTCCATGTACTATCTAAGAAGATGAATTGGTAATGGGGGTCAGAGCTTGCACTGAAGCTTAAGCTTTCAAAAAATGATGGACTTTGATTATATAACAAATGGATGGCAATCAGCATGCACTGCAGCTTATCAAGCATGCTCTGGGCTTGTGCAGTAGGAGAGCAGGGCAGAATAGAAAACTCTGTCCTCTTCATGTATGTTGGCGCTCTCCTTGGTACACCCAATCACCCCCCCCCCCAGGAATGAATGACAGGACACTAGATAAGGGGGAATAAATGGATTATAGTTTACCTAGGAGGCAACACCTGATGGTCAACAGAGAACAGAGCAAAAAATTGTATTTGCTTATTGAAACAATGCAATGACATATAAGAGCTAACAATATAGAAGTATTTGGCTATCCAATTCATCTCAAATTATAAAGGGGATATAATATATGTGTATAGGGTTATGACACTTGTTGCTGCTAGCTTATATCATATTTCAAAAAGTACATCATGAGATCTGATATTGGGTGTCCTTTACACATTCTGAAGCAAATGTTGATTAAGCTGGTAATATTGAAACAGCATCCATCATTTATTTAGGCCATCCTGAATAACATTATACCATATATGTATGCCTACTTACACTAAAGGGTGATAATTAGTGAAAGCGTGATCTGTCTGCTATTTAATGTGTGGCCATAAACAAGTAACGTAGCTTTCTCAACCTTAAACTGAATTTTTTTTTTTTTTTTTTTTTGCATTTGCCCTTTCCCTCAGTCTCTTATGAGTTTCGTTCCCAGAAATTCAGTTCATGATTAAGGGCCCTTTGAGATTCTGTTGCAACACAGCTTCTTAATTACTGCCTGATGCTGTACCATATTTCTAATATTTCACATAACTGTATAATTTTTTTACCTTTACCTTTTGAAAGGGACAGGAAATCAGTACTAATTTGTAGCAGCCCATTGTTTTTCAAGTAAGATAAATGGAAATGCTTACCTTCAAATGAACCATATTTAAGTGAGCCTGAAGAAACAGCACTGATATGAATAACTCTTTTCCTGGACATGAGTCAACACAGTTCCTTTCATGGAATTTTGTGTGTGGAATATCTTGTGTGACTTGTTTGATCTGCACTCACTACGAAGCTATACTATGGCCCAGAAGAACCTTGTGAAGTGTGTTGTATCCAAGCTGCCATGAAAGATCATTGGTGCCCTGAGCTGAATGAGGACAGAAAAAGAACATAACTCGGTGAAACAAAATAAGTTTCTGCACCACTTTCTGATCAGGTGTAATTATATCTGTACTAATAATCATGCATATAGATACTGTTTAAGAAAATGAAAACTTAATAAACAGCTGCCAATAAATATAATTAGGTGGTCAGACGTAATGTCTTTATATATACTCCTCTGATTACATACATTTAGTATAATTCTATATGCATTATATACAAAGACTCCATTTACACTCAGAATTATTTTGTTTTTGTGTACTACGTATTGTGAATTTATTTTAAAACATCCTTTTTAGGAAACATGCATTACTAGACTTGATTTGTAATGATGCTATACCACTCAGGAGAGGTTCGCCAACTGGCAAGCAGATTTAGGAACATTGACTTAAATGAGTCTGATGATTGCAGCAAAAGGTTTTGTACATTAGATGTGTATGAGGCTTAGTTTATAAGTGATGCTGCTTTGTGCCTCTGTCCTGAATAAGTCACTGAAATCTAAGTTATGTTATTTTACAGAGGACCAGACTTACTGAAGGAATGAAAACAATATAAAAGAAGATATAAACTGAAGGAATGACACAAAAGTTCAATTACAGTGCAACTGTTTCCAGACTAGTGTATTTTGTTTATAAAATATCATGGTGAGGGGAGATCACAGTGCAGGGTGATACTTAGAGTCACATAAAAAGGGAGATGTGGGGTGGTCTGATGTGATGAAATAACATCACCTGGACAATATGATAATGATGTTGTTTGACAAGGGACATTGGGATGCTAGACTGCACAGGAAGCTGTATTACAAGCAGAAAGAAAGAAGCAGGGATTTCATTTAACAGGATTTGGGATGCTGAATTGAAACATTGCATTTACTAACAGACATAAGTGAAAAACAACAGAAATGTGACATTGTACTACAAGAAAATCATGAATGGATGCAATGTATAAATCATAAAAGAAAAACAAGTTATGAAAAAACAGATATCTAAAAGGCAATAGCAACACTGAAAAGTAGCATCTCTTGAAACAAGGGATTATCAGTACCATACCTCTCAACCTCTTAAAACAAGAAATCTGGATAAAGCCAATAATAATGGGGGGGGGGGCAAAGCCCAAAAATAGGGACAGATTTTAAATACTGCTCTTTTAAACTTAGAAAGCTGCTTAAATAATATGACTTGTGTTAGCATGCATTTTCTGAAGGAAATAAAGACTGAAACTCAAACATATGTCATTATTTTTTTCATTATTTAGTGACTTCAGTCCTCTGTAATTTGCCAGAAAACCACAGATTTTATGAAAACCGACCAAATATTTGAGGCAAAAATCTGGACATTCTGTGAAAATCTGTACAGTTGAGAGTTATGGTCAGTACTGTGAGCTGCAAACTCAGTTTAGAGTAGGCAAGATACTGTCATAGCAAGGTAACAAAGTGTCATAGCAAGGTAACATAGTGTCATAGCAGGGTAACATAGTGTGATAGCAAGGTAACATAGTGGCATAGCAAGGTAACATAGTGTCATAGCAGGGTAACATAGTGTGATAGCAAGGTAACATAGTGGCATAGCAAGGTAACATAGTGTCATAGCAGGGTAACATAGTGTGATAGCAAGGTAACATAGTGTCATAGCAGGGTAACATAGTGTCATACCAGGGTAACATAGTGTGATAGCAAGGTAACATAGTGTCATAGCAAGGTAACATAGTGTCATAGCTGGGTAACATAGTGTGATAGCAAGGTAACATAGTGGCATAGCAAGGTAACATAGTGGCATAGCAGGGTAACATAGTGTGATAGCAAGGTAACATAGTGTCATACCAAGGTAATATAGTGGCATAGCAAGGTAAGATAGTGTCATAGCAAGGTGAATCTACACAAAAATAATGAATGATTTATTAGGATCATAGGATCATAAGAGCTTACTAGGCTATCCATCCTGAGGTCATTTCAACCCTAGCCATTTTACCCCAATGTAATACCATAGATTCTCTAGTCAATACCCATAATTGTATTTAGTAATTACTGCCCATGTCCAGGAGTGTTGTGGGCACTACACCTGGTAAGAATTTATGGTGCCCCATCCACTCATCCAGGTTTCTTTTGAACAGTGTCATAGAGGTGCTTTACTTCCCATGAATTGGCAGCCTATTCCAAAGATGTAGCAGGTGCTGGGAGACAAATCTGTCTCTCCAGCATGCCCTATTCAAGTTGCAGGCCATATTTAGGTCCCTGGAATGGGTAGCTCTAGTTCCATTTGATTTACGTATGTGCAGCAAATTCATTAGGTTTGGGTCGGAGATTGCTCTGCAAGTCAGGCATATGTCTTTCCTAAGAACTCTATATGATACTGAGTATAGTGACAGGTACTTTAGTTGGTCTGTGTAAGGCATATGCTGGAGTCCCTTGATCTGCTAGAAACCTTTGAGGTCTCTATTATATTTATTGGCAGCTGTTTATTAAGTTTTCATTTTCTTAAACAGTATCTATATGCATGATTAGTACAGATATAATTACACCTGATCAGAAAGTGGTGCAGAAACTTATTTTGTTTCACTGAGTTATGTTCTTTTTCTGTCCTCGTTCAGCTCTGGGCCCCAATGATCTTTCATGGCAGCTTGGATACAACACACTTCACAATGTTCTTCTGGGCCATAGTATAGCTTAGTAGTGAGTGCAGATCAAACAAGTCACACAAGATATTCCACACATAAGATTCCATGAAAGGAACTGTGATGACTCATGTCCAGGAAAAGAGTTATTCATATCAGTGCTGTTTCTTCAGGCTCACTTAAATATGGTTCATTTGAAGGTAAGCATTTCCATTTATCTTACTTGAAAAACAATGGGCTGTTACAAATTAGTACTGATTTCCTGTCGCTTTCAAAAGGTAAATGTAAAAAAATTATACAGTTATGTGAAATATTAGAAATATTGAACCACAAAGGGGTTTACATTCAGTTTGCTAAGCTTATTGGTAATGCCTGGTGTGGGATTGTGTCTAAGACTTTTGCCAAGTCGAGGTATGCTCTGTGCACAGATTTGCCCTAGTCAATGGTCCTGGTCACATTTTTGAGGAAATCCAAAAGGTTCAACAGGCAATATCTGCCCTTGATGAAGCCTAATTGGGTTGGATCCAGAGTTTGGAGGTTATCTATGTCTTTATCTATGAGATCCATAATGATATGTTCCATGACCTTACTGATGAGACTGGTCAGACTGTTGCAGTTCTCCACAGGAACAAACCCTGTGGTTAGGCTGTGATTGAATTGGGTACATAACAGTGATGCTATTCCATGTTTTAGTTTGTTTAGAAGACAACCTGGGATGCCATATGGTCCCACAGAGGCTGCGTTTTTTTGCCTTAGACAAGGCTTTAATGACCTGCTCTTCAAATATGTAGGGTGTGGGGTAGGGGAGTTGAGGGCAAAGTTTGTGATAAGTTCAGAGGGGATAAGGGAGTGAAATTTTCACCACATCTGTCCGCTAGCAGGTTTGCTATCTCTGTGGGATCAGTGTGTGTGATACCATTACACAATAGTTTGTCACATGCTTAGGTTCTACCTTTTAGGCTACGTATGTAGCTGTTAAAGGCCTTATATTATCCTTGGCTGTGATTGCTAAGTTTTTCTTAAAGTTACCCTTAGACGATTTGGCATGTCGTCTTATTTGTCCCAAAAAAGGCAAGGAAGTCATTCCAATCTTAGTAAAAAATAAAAGCTTTTAATATACAAAAAAGCAATCGGCATTAAGCACTTTCATCCCACACAGGGAACTTCATCAGAATGCTTCTAAAACAAATAACTGCCATTAATATAATACCAACAATTAAATAGGACAACACACCCTTAGTTCCTCAGCTAATTCAGTTAACTAAAAGAATTCCAATTAAGTACTTCCAACTTGACCGCCCAAAAAATCTTGTGTGAAAGTATACAGTATATAACAATGCATATAAAATATAAAAACTGTTTACATTCTACTACACAGTATCTTCTTCTTCTTCTTTCGGCTGCTCACATTAGGGGTCACCACAGCAGATCAACTGTTTCCATTTCTTCCTGTCCTCTGCATCTTGCTCTGTTACACCAACCACCTGCATGTCCTCTCTCACCACACCCATAGACCATATCTTAGGCCTCCCTCTTTTCCTGTTACCTGGCAGCTTCATCCTTAACATCTTTTTCCCAATATACTCTGCATCCCCTCTCAGCACATTCCCAAACCAATGTAATCTTGCCTCTCTGGCTTTGTCTCCAAACCTTCCAACCTGGGCTGACCCTCTAACATACTTATTCCTAATCCTGTCCATACTCGTCACACCCAGTGCAAATCTTAACATCTTCAACTCTGCCACGTCAAGCTCTGACTCCTGCCTTTTTGTCAATGCCACTGTCTCCAACCCATATAACATAGCTGGTCTCACTACCCTCTTGTAGACCTTCCCTTTCACTCTTACTGGTACTCGTCTGTCACAAATCACTCCTGACACTCTTCTACACCCACTCCATCCTGCCTGTACTCTCTTCTTCTCTTCTCTTCCACACTCACCATTACTCTGAACTGTTGATCCCAAGCACTTAAACTCATCCACCTTCACCACCTCTACTCCCTGCATCCTCACCATTCCGCTATCCTCCCTCTCATTCACACACATATATTCTGTCTTAGTCCTGCTGACCTTCATTCCTCTTCTCTCTAGAGCATATCTCCACCTCTCCAGAGTATCCTCCACCTGCTCTCTACTCTCACTACAGATCACAATGTCATCTGCAAACATCATAGTCCATGGGGACTCCTGTCTGATCTCATCTGTCAACCTGTCCATCACCATTGCAAATAAGAAAGGGCTCAGAGCTGATCCTTGATTAATCCCACCTCCACCTTAAATGCATCCGTCACTCCCATCGCAGACCTCACCGCTGGCACACTACCCTCGTACATATCCTTTACCATTCTTACATACTTCTCTGAAACTCCCAACTTCCTCATACAATACAACAACTCCTCTCCAGGCACCCTGTCATATGCTTTCTCTAAATCCACAGAGACACAATGCAACTCCTTCTGACCTTCTCTGTACTTCTCCATCAACACTCTCAGAGAAAACATTGCATCTGTAGTGCTCTTTCCTGGCATGAAACCATACTGCTGATCACTAATCATCACCTCCCTTCTTAACCTAGCTTCCACTATTCTTTCCCATAACGTCATGTTGTGACTGATCAGTTTAATCTCTCTGTAGTTACTACAGCTCTGCACATCACCCTTATTCTTAAACAATCTAGTTAAAAACTCCACTGCCATTTCACCTAAACACCTCCATGCTTCCACAGGTATGTCATCTGGGCCAATAGCCTTTCTGTTCTTCATCCTCTTCATAGCTATCCTTACTTCCTCCTTGCTAATCCACTGCACTTCATGATTCACTATCTGCACATTATCCAATCTTCTCGACCTCTCATTCTCTTCATTCATCATCCCCTCAAAGTACTCTTTCCATCTGCTCAACACACTTTCCTTGCTTGTGAGCATGTTTCCCTCATTATTCTTTATCATCCATACCTGCTGTATATCTTTACTAGCTCGGTCCTTCTGTCTAGCCAATCAGTAGAGGTCCTTTTTGCCCTCCTTAGTGTCCAGCCATTTATACAACTCTTCATACGCCTTATACTTAGCCTTCGCCACCTCTCTCTTTGCCATGCACCTCATCTCCTTATACTCTTGTCTACTTTCTTCATCTCTTTGACAATCCCACTTCTTCTTCTCCAACCTCTTTCTCTGTATACTCTCCTGTACTTTTTCATTCCACCACCAGGTCTCCTTGTCCTACTTCCTTTTTCCAGATGTCACACCAAACACCTTTCTAGCCATCTCTCTTCCTAGCTCTGCTGTAGTTACCCAGCTATTCAGTAACTCTTCACTGCCACTCAGTGCCTGTCTTAACTCTTCCCTGAACATCACCTCACAATTACCCTTTTTCAGTTTCCACCATTTAATCCTTGGTGCTGCCCTCACACTCATCCTCCTCTTCTTGATCACCAATGTCATCCTACAAACCACCATCCTATGCTGCCAAACTACACTTTCCCCTGCCACCACTTTACAGTCTCCAATCTCCTTCAGGCTGGCCCTTCTACATAAGATATAATCCACCAGTGTGCATCTTCCTCCACTCTTGTATGTCATCCTATGCTACTCCCTCTTGTTAAAATACGTATTCATCACAACCATTTCCATTCTTTTCACAAAATCCACTACCATCTGACCTTCTGCATTCCTTGGCTTAGCACCATACCTTCCCATCACTTCCTCATTCCCTCTGTTCCCTTCACCAACATGCCCATTGAAATCTGCTCCAAATCCATTCTCTCACCCTTGGGTACAGTCATCACCACTTCATCCAACTCACTCCAAAATTTTTTTTTCTCATCCATCGCACACCCAACATGTGGAGCATATGCACTAACAACATTCATCATCACACCATCAGTTTCCAGCTTCATAAACATCACTTTATCCAACACTCTTTTCACCTCCAAAACACTCTTAGAATACTGTTCCTTCAGGATAATGCCTATGCCATTTCTCCTACCATCCACACCATGATAAATCAATTTGAAACCGCCTCCGATACACCTAGCCTTGCTCCCCTTCCATCTGGTCTCTTGCACACACAATATACCAACCTTCCTTCGGTCCATCATATCAACTAGCCCTCTCCCTATACCAGTCATATTGCCAACATTCAAAGTCCTGACCCTCACTATCACAGTCCTAGCCTTTACCTGCCTTTGGGCATGCCTTCCCCCTCTTCTTCTCCTTCGGCCAACAGTAGCCTAATTTCCACCAGCACCCTGTTGACCAACAGTACTGGTGGCGGATGTTGTTAACCTGGGCCTCGACTGATCTGGTATGTATTTCTGTACTGTTGTCTGCATGTATGATTTGGCAAAATTTTATGCCGGATGCCCTTCCTGACACAACCCTCCCCATTTATCCGGGCTTGGGACCGACACAAAGAAATGCACTGGCTTGTGCATCCCCAGTGGCTGGGTTATTCTACTACATAGTATAATATAACTTAATATATAAGTACAACTCAATAATAATATAATAACAATTAATAACAATATAACAGTACTGAATCGTTTAAAGAACCTGCTATAACATATCACATCAATGATGTCAATCATGTTATCTAAGGGTTGGTCTTAAAGATATATTATCATTGAGACCAAGATATTTATCAGCTTCCAACTTAATAATCCATTTCAATTCACATTGGTCAGCCCTGTTCATAATGTCTCCACCCCTTATATTTAAGTTGACAATCTCAAGTACCACAAACTCAATGGAATGATTATCGGTGCTTTTCACATGTTTTGCAAGGGCATTAGTGTCTTTTAATCTGTTAATATTCCTTATGTGTTACAAAATCCTATCCTTCAGTATCTAGTTGGTTTTACCAACATAGAACACACCACATATTGAGCAACTCGCAAAATACACAACATTTGCAGTTCGACAGTCAGCATAAAAATCACATTCAGTGTGACAGCCCATTGTAGAATGTTTAATATATGAGACAGATCAAATTTATTTACAGGCAGAACAAGAGTGACATATAAATGTACCTTTCCAATCATATATATTACTATGCATATGAGTCCTCTGGGTATAACAAAGCTAATGCTTAAGTAAGATGTTATTTTTAAACTAGAGTAGGTGTCTCTCCAAGAACATTTTTCAGCTCATCAGTGGCCATCAGCAATGGCCAGTTCCTTTTAATAATATTACACACCACATCGATATTACATGAATAGATCAAAGAACACTTCAAATCTCTCTCCATATCTCTCTGGCATGCAAAAACCATGTCAATTACTTCTGAGAAGTATGATCTTGCAGTAGCATCTCTGAGTGGTCAAACTTCTTCATTAGTATTCAAAATCTCCTTACGTGAATAGCTCCTGTCTACAAACTCAGTGGGTAATTCTTCAAAAGCATCTTGTAACTTATCATCACTATCACAGAGCCTCATTGCTCTCACACTGTCCTTTCACACATTTCTTGGCACATGCCTAGGATGCATACTCAGTTTTACTAGAAGGTTGCTTTTTCTGCATGGCTTCCTAAACACCGCTGCACTCGGACCTTTGAACAAATCCTTCAACACCATAACATCAAGAAAATCAACCAACAAATCAGAAAAAACAAGGATGAACTTCAGGAAGCTATGGGTAGTATGTAGGTAGTTCATAAATTCAACAAGCATGTCAGATGTCCCTTTCCATATCATGAACATATCATCCACAGAGTGGCGATAGAAACTTATATACTGGACATACTGATTATCTGCTAATACCATCGCCAATTCCTGTTATGCCAATACCATGTTTCTAGCAGAGGATGGCTTATGGAGTCACTATCCATCTTTGTACAAAAAACTCTGAAACCAGCAAGAGTAGATACTGTCTTAATAGATACAAAAAGTTTTCTTAAAAGTGTTGTTTTCATGGTATGCCCAGGATGATAGAAGGAATGATTTGATTTTTGCAGCCTTCAACATTAACTCGCTTTTTATGGTAATATCTAATGATACTGGTATTATGAATATCAGGCCATACCTCACTGGGCATAGTGACTGTTTGAATAGCAAGGTCATGCTTATATGCACTCTGTTAGAGTTGATTTTAGAAAATAATGCTTTTGTGTTTGAAGCTAACTTTTACCTTCAAAAGACTGGTGTGGCCATGGACACAGTATGTGCCAGTACATATGCAAACATCACCGTTTGGTGCTTTTACTGGTTTGACATATGGTCTTCTGTCTGCTTTGGTTACATATGCAAACATGGCATTGGCACAATGGGAACCGGAAAAGGTGTTAGCAGGCAATCAGTATGCCTAGCACCTAAATTTCTATCATTGCTTTGTGGATGATATGTTCTTGATATGGAAAGGAACATTTGACATACTTGCTTAATTTGTGGGCTACCTACATACTACCACTGGCTTCCTCAGTTTCACCCTTTTTTTTTCCTGATTTGTCAGTTGATTTTCCTTGATGTTGCAGTGTTGAAGGATTTGTTCAAAGGTCTGAGTACAGTGGTGTTAAGGAATTCTTGTAGAAAAAATAACCTACTACTCAAATCGAGTATGCATCCTAGGCATGTGCCTAGGCATTTGTCAGACATGGTCTGCACCTGTCACCCCTAGATATCAGGTTACTGGCTAATACTCTTGCCACCCCTATAGTGCTTATTTTAGGCAAAGTACAAAGGGCAAAACCACCACCATAACAGGTACAAGCATGCAAATTCTGAAGGTAATGCTACTCAATGCTAGACGTTTAAACCTCAAAATGCACTCTCTAGAGGCACTCCTAAAAATGAAGAACATCGATATCTGTGTAGTAACTGAGACTTGGTTCAAGGCTCCATAGAGCATCCCTGTAATACCAGGCTACAACTCTTACCACACGTTTCGGCCACCAAACCAGGACCGAAACACTAAAGGTGGAGAAGTGGCCATATTCACCTTCACCAAGGATATTCACACCACCAGGCTAGCTGCCCAACACAATGCGTCTGAAATTCTCCAGGTACAACTGATACTAGGTAAGACTGCAATCCAAATTGTAGCTTGCTATAGATCCCCCACCATGCCCCAAGATTCTCACTACACCTTTCTAAACATACTGGAAAATATTAAGATACAACCAAATACCCTAATACTGGGTGATTTCAACTACCTTGCCATTAACTGGGAAAACTACTTGTGTACCAACACCTTTGCCCAACGGTTCTTGGAATTCATAAATTCCAATGCCCTGGATCAACTAATCCATAGTCCCACCAGGGGCTCCAATATCCTAGACCTAGTCATTACCAACATGGGAAATTGATGCTCCACACCTATGGTCACCCCCTCTTTGGTCAGGTCTGGCCATAAACTAATCAGCCTTAACACCCACATCCCACCCCCTAGTAAGGAAACCTCCATAAAAAACTTCTTCAAAGCCAACTTCATGCTACTCAAGTCAGAAGTGACAAACTTCGTGACACCCATGCAGACGGGAACTGAAAGTTCGACTGCTGAATCCTACACTAAGGCACTGTATGAGCACATCCACTCATGCATGAATTGTGCCATCCCAAATAGAACCAAGATTCTTTCCTCCAAAAAAGGAAGCCAATCTGGTGGTCCCCTGCCATAAACAAACTTTACATCAAAAGGAAGAAACTGTTGCAGAAAAGAGGAAAATGCCAGGATGTAAAAAACACCATTACCAGCCTCAGTAAGAAGCTGAGATCCCTCATAAAATCCTCCAAAGCTAGTTATGAAAATAAAATTGCAAAAGATTCCAAAGACAACCACAAGGCATTCTATAACTATGTCAAGAATCTAAATGGCAATGCTCAGGTCTGCTCTGACCTACAACAGAATGGCATTAAATATGCTGATCCCAAGGATATTGCCAATATCCTGGGAGATCAATTCAGTGCCAACTTCACCCCCCCCTCATCCCCTAAACAGCCCATCTCAGTACCGGAAGATTGCCAAATTCTGGTAATAACGGCCACACAGGTAAAACACACACTCTAAGAATACAGCATCCATGGGACCAGATGACATCCCAGGCTGTGTACTACATGAACTACAAAATGAACTGGCATCTCATCTATGTGTCATGTTTAATCATAGCCTCACCTCAGCCTTCGTGCCCACTGAGTGGCACACAGCTACAGTTATCCCACTCCACAAGGGGGGATCCACCTGGGAACTACCGCCCCATCAGTCTGATGAGCCTGATGTGCAAGGCCATGAAATGTATTATCATGGAACTTATAAACAAAGACATTGTCAACCTTCAAACACTGGACCTCACCCAGTTTGGGTTTGTGAAGGGCCAATCTTGTCTTCTGAACCTGATTGACTTTTTTGAATCAGTCTCCAGAGCAGTGAACAAGGGTAAGGTAGTCCACACAGTCTATCTGGACCTCACGAAGGCCTTTGACACCATCCCCACTCTGGAATTATAGATAGACTTATTACTCTGGGCATTAGTCCCTATGTCATTCGATGGGTTGCCAACTGGCTTACTGACAGAACCCACACTGTAAAAGTAGCTGACTCCAAATGCAGCTCCAGACAAGTGACAAGTGGAGTACCTCAGGGTTCAGTCCTGGGACTGCTCTTGATTGGCATCTACTTCTCTGAAGTACAGGCCAACACTAAGGGACTCTGGCTAACAAAGTTCACAGATGACTGCAAACTGGGAGCCATTATTGAAACCCCAAATGATGTGGATACTCTACAAAAGGGCCTTACAGAAACAGATGCTTGGTGCCAGAGCCATGGCCTCAAGCTCAATGCTAAGAAATGTATAGTTATCCCCATTGAGAAAAAACATGTACCCGTGAATTACCACATAGGTGGCAGTACACTAAACACCGAAAGTGTGATAAGAGACTTAGGGACACAGGTGGACAGTGGTCTCACCTTCGATAACCACATCGCCACAACAGTCAGAAAATCCTTCTATGTGGCACACCTCATCACTAAGAGCTTTTCATCCAGAAAAAAGGAGGTAATTATCCCACTGTACTTATCTCCCATTAGACCCATTATAGAATACAATGCCCCATTTGGTATGTACCTCTCAAGACATCTGCAACAACTGGAAAGGCCACAGAAATACCTCACTAAAAGAATCACAGGCCTAAAGCAGATGCCCTATGCTAACCGCCTTAAAAAACTCCAGCTATACTCTGTCGCATATCGTCTACTCAGAGGTGATCTCTGCTTAACATACAAGGCCATGTCAAACCCAGAGCTGTTGGACATGCTACACTTAAAGAAATCCCAATCCCTCAGAGCCACACGCTCCAGGGATCTAAACCTTGTCATCACAATAAACAAAACATGCTGGAGGGATAGGTTCCTGACCCAGAGACTCCCCAGACTCTGGAACAGACTGCCCATACATGTCAAGCAGAGCGCCACTTTGGCCCTCTTCAAAAGGAACCTTGACAATTGAATGCGAGAAAAAAAATTCACCCCAGTGATCATGTCAGTTGCCCTGCTAGACAGGGGTCCAGGGAAGTAAATAGTGTGGGAAGAAATAGCCAGGGAATTGTTATGGCTAGGCTTGTATAGGCCCTAGGGCCAATAGTCTAATACCAATCTATGAACCTATGAACCTATGAACCAATGAACATACTGAAAGGACAGTTTATGAGACAGTGAGACTCTATGATAGTGATAAGTTACAAGATGTTTTTGAAGAATTTGCAACTGATTTGTAGACAGGGGCTATTCACATAAGGAGATTTTAAATATTGTTGAAGAAGTTTGGCCACTCAGAGACACTATGCAAGACCATACATCTCAGAAGTAATTGATGTGGTTTCGGCATGCCAGAGAGATATGAAGAGGGATTTGAGCTGTTCTTTAACCTATTTAGATAATATCAATGTAGAGTGTGATATTATTTAAAGAAACTGGCCAGTGCTGTTGGACACTGATGAGCTGAGAAATGTTCTTGGAGAGACACCTAATTTCTCATTTAAAAATAACATCTCACTTAAGC